>NC_060185.1:31224526-31285979 GCF_021184085.1 Oncorhynchus gorbuscha
AACTCCACTCAACTGTGAGGCACAGAGCAAATTGACTGAAATATACACATTCAATCATAACGATAGATTGTGCAACACCACCTCCATTCTCAAATGGGAATTATAGTACACATTCATTTTGGTTCCATTTTTAACATGTCAATCCAAAATCCAACTGTTTTTCTCAACATTGCTTGGTCCCTCCCTAGATCAAGTTATGGGAGTTATTTCTAGTTCTGGTACTACTGGTGATTGCTTTTGAAAGGGGGTTGCCTCTCTCTGGGGTTTTTGTCTCTCTGTCACTCTGACAATGTGACAAAATTGTGAGACGTCTAAAACATGTCAAACTCAACACAATTTAAATTGAATTGAACATGTCCTTCCCTCCTCAGGGAAGTATGATGAAATCAATCTTTAGCACCCATGCTATGGATGAATGTTAAGTTGGTGATGCGTCTTGCTTCATATTTCCCCAGTGAGATATCAGGTCCCAGTGGAACATATTGATGAAGCCCCTATGCCCATCTAACTTTCTCTCTATCCCTGTTCCCATGTGCGTGCAGCCATTGATGATTGATAAAGCAATTATAGTTCAATCTGAACGATCCATCTGCCATACAAAAAAATAAAGAATAATCTTTCCAAAAAAAAGTCATGTAAAGTCACACAAAAACATTCAAGTGTACCAGTATGTGATATGTGCGCTGTGTTGGAAGTGGATGGATTGGACAGATGCCTCTAACTCATCCTAAACATGAATGACCTCATCTATAGCTGATGCTATATGGCATAAACTTATTATGCATAACCAGGGGCGCCACTTTGGCTTTAGAAGTGGAGGGGACATAATATATATATATATTTTTTATCCAGTGAACATGTACAAAAAGAATTTCAGCAGATTTTGTGCATTTTTGTGTGGCATAATTCGTGTTAAAATACACACGTTTTGTGCTACGTAATTCTTCGGAAAATGCATTTTTCAGGGGCAAACTTCAGAACAATCATTTTGAAAGTTATTGGTCAATGCATTTTGGTGTTCTACATTGTCTTTTTCTGTGTCACACATTTATATATATAAAAACAAATGTGTTAACAACCCAATATTGTTAATCAACCAGGATGTCACCAAAATACATAATATAATAATATAAATACTTTATATAATAGTAGCCTTAATTTTTTTACATTTTATTATTAATGTCAATGCTGTTTTCTATGCTTGTTTTCGCGTAATATTTTGGAATACTGGTTCTATGTCGGATTTTTATGAGGGTTGCAAGATTGGAGTAAAAAGCTGTATTTGCCTGTTGTTTTTTTGTGGTATCAATGAAGGAATTTGACTGGGGAATGGGGATACATTTTCATGATGGCAAATTAATTCATCAATAAATGTGGGAAACAGAAGACTGTTTAAATTCTGGTGCAACTGCATGTTATTTGCAACTATAACAAGTCTGGATTATGATCAATTAAGCCATATCAATGCAGTTAAAAAGGTTCATATAAAATAATGAATTATGTTGGCTTACCCTTATGGCACTTCCAAGGCCATTTCATGATGATTATTACGGTCATATCAATCATGTTATGTACTTAGGCTGTTGTAACAAGGCATATGCCAGCATTGTAGGCCTACTGCCACTGCCCAGAAGCCGACTGGGTTTTCATGTCAATGTCCGTTAGAGCTCACTTTGCTACGTATGAGTTCTGGTTAGAGTCCCTGTTGCAGCTTTCACTTTCTTCCGCTACATTGGTGGAAGTGTTGGGATCACGCCTAGCTCATGTCTAGTTATGTGATCTAGTGGTGGGAAGCATTCTGTTTTTCAACATTGTGTTGGGTGGAATTACATTGATATATCTAGTGAACAATGGATAAGCAACAATGTGCATGACGGATAGAAGTAGTCACTACAGGTGTGATCAAGCCTTACATCAAAGTTGCCTGAAGCTGAATGGAAAGTGGTATGCCCTGACCAGTTATTCAGAACTAAATCCTCTGTGATTGTCTAATTTACATAGTTGATTAACATACCAGAGTGGACCCAAAACAAACACATTCTACACAATTACAAACAATCTGTTTAAAGTGTTATTACAACCATGGTGTTCTTTTGTTACTGAAGCTTATACATCTAATAACCTGACAATGATCCACATCATATGGGTAGACAGATCATGTAAGTGTGTTCCGTAGCATTTTGAATTAAGCCACACAAAAACGTTTGAAATCTGCTGAAATACCTTTTGCACAGATTTGCACAAATTGAGTGTGAGATTGTGTTGTTGTGTGACAAAACATTTTAGAGTGGCCTTTTATTGTCCCCAGTGCAAGGTGCACCTGTATAATGATCATGCTGTTTAATCAGCTTCTTAATATGCCACACCTGTCAAGTGGAGGGATTATCTTGGTAAAGGATTAATGCTCACTAACAGGGATATACAGAAATGTGTTCACAAAATTTGAGAAAAATAAGCTTTTTGTGTGTATAGAACATTTCTGGGATTTTATATTTCGGCTCATGGGACCAACACTTTACATGTTGCGTTTATATTTTTGTTCTAAATATAAGGCTAATACTGCATTGAATATATTACCTGAAATAAGTATGCTAGGAAATCTAGGCCTATATATAGGGCTATAGTTTATTGATTATCAATCTCGAACACGATTATCTATTTTGGATGCAATTTGAATGGAGTTGATGGAGAGAGAGAAAGACTGCGAGAGAGTGTTCACGCGTGCACTGATTTAAAGCAACCATATTCGAGTGATAGGCTGTTTTAAAACTCTACAGCTGCAAGGAAAAAATCATCTCTACAATTAAAAAACAAGGTGACCCCCGAAAACCAGATGGAGGTGGATAAATTAGACGCGCATTCAGTCTTTATATTAATGCAGCCTAGGCTATGCTGCATCAAATCTAACCTACTTGTCACAAGAAAAAAAGTTATCATGAGATGATAGGTCTACATACTGTACATTGTGAACTGCACGCTCCATACTGTGATGGGTCTGTCCCCACAATTGTTGATTCATCATTCAGAGGCCGTAGAGAAGCCAGATTTAGACATCGCATAAAAGCTGTTTTCGAATACTCATACTAACCGTACTATTTGTGACTTGAATTGAGTATACTGTATACTGTATGGATATTGTTAGTATGCCAAAAGTTCCCGGATGTTGTACTAAATTCACCAAAATATGAAGTATACAGGCAGAGGACACTATTTCCATACTTTAGGGCCCATAATGCAATTCTTCAGGAAATGGGCAGGGTTCACAACGTTTTCAGATTTGAAGAAAATGGCAGAAAATATGCAGCTGAAGTACAACGAGAGCAGATACAAATTAATTGCTTTAACTAATTATGACAAATGTTAAGAAAATGTTGAGCAATGTAATATAGTAATGACTTCAAATAAGTTACCTTACACGTTATGTTGGCTGACAATTTGATAGCTACGCTGTCCTTACAAAGCACATAGCATATCATTACAGCAGCATGTACCAGTATGTTAGCTAGCTACCTAATGTTAGTTGGCTACTTATACATCAAACTTGCCAGTATATTAACTATAGGCTATCTAATTACCCAATGTTTATTGACTTGATTATTCCCATCATTCTTATCTTAGCTAAATGGTATAGTTGTTGTGCGTTCTAAATGGACTTTCAGGTGCTTTTGTAAAGATCAGAATATTGAATTTACAGTGTGTCAACACCCGTTGAAAGAGGCCAGTGTCAGTAAATGATGGCAAAAAAAGCTCAATTAAATTGATGCCATTAGCGTAGTTACAGTCACCAACGCTCTGGATAACATAAAACTGCCTAACCAGCTCTGCTAGGGCGAGTAAAATGGTCAGAGTGGTCTCTTTTGTGTCTTGAAGTAGCTTGCAAGCTAGACAACTTTAGCTTGGGTGCTTGACTGCCGTTGTAAGGCCAGAACACTCAAATCATCCCTTCTCCTTAGCCCAAGTGTCCCGAGAGCGAAACTCTCTGAATTTACAAACGGACAATCTGACAATGCTCTGAATTGACAAGCTGACTATGGCACTCCACATTGAATTTAAGAACACACCCGAAGTCCTAAAATGTCTAGCTAGTAATTTGTTATGCTAACTAACTAGCAAGAGCTTGCATAGCAGCAGCATCAACTTCCAGTAGACAGGCGAAGAGCTAGTATGCTCAACTGAAAGCATACTGTTTGTTTATAGTATACTAAAATGAACTAATAGTATATGATATATGTATATACTCATGAAGTATGTAGTATACAGTATGTTAGTATGGGTATTCAAACACAACTATAATTTAACCGTTCCATTTCACGCCATGCTGTTCATATAAATAATTTATTATAATTTACAGGTTTCTTGCAGTTATTCATCCCGGGGAAAAGGGAGTTGTTTTGGGTAGTAAATCCTGGTACATATTGTTAACCGAGTTCCCGCCATTCAACCCTACTAAGCATACACAACCACACAATACTGAGTTAGGTGTGCTTCTACACCTGCATTGCTTGCTGTTTGGGGTTTTAGGCTGGGTTTCTGTACAGCAATTTGAGATATCAGCTGATGTACGAAGGGCTATATAAATACATTTGATTTGATTTGAGTTACCATATTGCACCTGTAATTGCATCCTTTGAGGCGCTACCATAGAGAGCTCCTTATAAAACAAAACATTATCAATTGATTTGACTTGAAGATAACCTTGAGCTGCTCTGTGGCTGTTGCAATGTTCCTTTACTTGAATGGAAATGTAGGGGAAGATTTCAGAAAGAGACAGGCATGCACCCCCTAGATAAAGGTGACCTCAATGTATTAACTAAATTAACTTATAATAGTAAACTATTAATTAGAAACATGCTTTGCTTTAAGGTATGTAATTGTTGGCTGCCTAGACTCTATTCCCAATGGGAAGACAATAAAATACATTTAAATGCAAATGAAATGCCTAAGCTAATCAGAGGTATCCATGGTTAAGACCAAAATAAGCTGCACATTTTTAATTGCAGTTTTTACAACTGGTGTTAAAACTTTAAAACATAAACCTACAGAAGTTAGATTTTTCTTCAGATGGGCCTGATCAAAGCATTCTGAGTTTAGTCTTAACGTTCTGATAACAGAAATGTAACCTTTATTTCAGACTGATAATTGATTCATTATTTGTACAACAAATATATTAATCGGTTGAATTTCCAACCATCTTTATGTTGTTCTGGTTTACTAGTGTCCCACTTCTTATTGGGCTATATTTTCTCAGAATTTACTTGTCTATTATCCTAATAATTATACAAGCCTTATTCTTTCATTTATCCATTATAAAGGTACTCACAGCAGATCTTAAGTATTATCATTCCATCTGAATAGCTGAATATTGACTAATATGAAACAGCTTTATTAAAAACGGTACTGTCCCAAATGCCACCCTATTCGCTATGTAGTGCAGTACTTTGACCAGGGCCCTGGTCAAAAATAGTGCACCACATAGGGAATTGGGTGCCATTTGGGATGCAATCATGGATTTCTGTCAAATCTAGCATTTTTCCTTTCTCACCAGTCTCTTATTAAGTCTCTCTGTTAGAGTCTGTCACTCGTATCTCATACGAGACCAGAACTCAGTGATGGACAATACTGATAATGACACATCACAGGCCTCCTATGAGCCTCAGTTGGTTTCAGCATATTCTCCATCCTTAATATCTGGATTCTTATCCGTAGGATAATGGTTTTGCCTGTATTATCCTGAATGGGATGAATCTGATGAGAACTGTCTGTTTGCAGCTCTGCTGGTGTGTTGTTCTGCTCTACAGGTTATTGGACCACACAGGGACTAGAAGCACTTCACAGTCACATACTGTATATATCATTTATTTTTGTAAATAATTGAGAACATGGTCAAGGGAGAGATTGCCTTAATCACTCTCTTATTACACACTACCAGTTCAGCTAATTCTGTCACAGTACAGTAGCCACATGAGAATATGCCATTGCACTTCATCAGTATTTTACACCCATCGTTATTCATCAATCAATCAATCAATCAATCTCTCTCTCTCTCTCTCTCTCTCTCTCTCTCTCTCTCTCTCTCTCTCTCTCTCTCTCTCTCTCTCTCTCTCTCTCTCTCTCTCTCTCTCTCTCTCTCTCTCTCTTCTCTCTCTCTCTCTCTCTCTCTCTCTATCTCACCTAAGAGCAAACATGCACCCTTTAGTGTTCAATAAGTTGAATTACAGTTTTTCTCAATTGCTAAAACACAATTTCTGAAACCTTGCTCCATTTCCTGAAAACATTAAACACAAAACCTCATCTTCAAGCACTATTTACATAACCTCTGACTCCTCTTGCAAAATTAAACATTCGCCTCAAAACAGTTTTACCTGTGTTCAAAATCAAACACTGCTCTCAAATCATAAACAAAGTGACCAAATTGATATACACTCTCAAGCAGGCAGTAAACAATACCCTGAAAAATAGAAAACATATTGATCAAAACATACAATTCTCAGGGAGAAGTACATTTTTAATCTAAAAAAATATTCATATTTTTCTGTCATTGTCTTTTGATGAACGAAGACATGTTCAAAATAGTAGCTCAAAATTGATCAGAAATTACTACTCTGCTTTGCTCTTTGCAATTTTGTTTTTTGTTCTTCATCCTCCTTGTACCCCTATTTTTACAGTACCCTGCATTTTACAGTACCCTGCATCTCACAAACTTGTCCTTTGTCTCTGTGATACTGTAATTCTTTTTCTTTGTTGATATGAACCTGCAACCAGTCAAAATCTATTCAGCAGTCAGTACTGTTAATAAATGGAAAGCACAATTTTCAGGGCCATACAATTTGTCCATTGTACAGTATACAGTCTACAATGCACTGTACTACAGTATCCATTCTCAGACTTTCCCCTTCCCACCTTCAACAACATGTTTGTGTAACGGCGTTCTTCGTTTGTTGAAAGAGAGTCGGACCGAAATGCAACGTGGTGGTAACTCATGTCTTTAATAAATTAATCGGGTGAAATAACTGATACAAATACAAAACAACAAAACGGAACGTGAAACCTAATTACAGCCTATCTGGTGAAACTACACAGAGACAGGAACAATCACCCACGAAATACAAAGTGAAACCCAGGCTACGTAAATAGGGTTCCCAATCAGAGACAACCAGAATCACCTGACTCTGATTGAGAACCGCCTCAGGCAGCCAAGCCTATACTAGTCACACCCCTAATAAATCACAATCCCAATGCCTACAAAAAACCCACTACGACAATACAATAACCCCATGTCACACCCTGGCCTGAACAAATAATTAAAGAAAACACAAAATACTAAGACCAAGGCGTGACAGAACCCCTCCCCTAAGGTGGCCGTTTGTCCATGGTGGCGGTTCCGTCTCGGGACGTGGACCCCACTCCATTAATGTCCTAGTTCCTCCACTTCGCGTCCTGGGATAATCCACCCTCGCCGCCGACCATGGCCTAATAGTCCTCACCCAGAATCCCACTGAACTGAGGAGCAGCTCGTGATTGAGGAGCAGCTCGGGACTGAGGGGCAGCTCGGAACTGAGGGGAAGCCCAGTACTGAGAGAAAGCCCAGTACTGAGAGGAAGCCCAGTACTGAGAGGAAGCCCAGTACTGAGAGGAAGCTCAGGCAGGTAGTAGGCTCCGGTAGATCCTGGCTGGCTGGCGGATCTGGAAGATTCTGGTTGACTAGCAGATCTGGAAGATTCTTATTGACTGGCAGATCTAGCTGCTCTATGCAGACTGGCAGATCTGGAAGAGACTGGTTGACTGGTAGATCTGGAAGAATCTGGTTGACTGGCAGATTTAGAAGATCATGGCTGACTGGCGGATCTAGCTGCTCTATGCAGACTGGCAGCTCCTTGCAGACTGGCAGCTCCTTGCAGACTGACATCTCCTTGCAGACTGGCAGCTCTTTGCAGACTGACAGCTCTGGCTGCTTCTTGCAGACTGACAGCTCTGTCTGCTTCATACAGACTGACAGCTCTGGCTGCTTCATGCAGACTGACAGCTCTGGCGGCTTCATACAGACTGACAGCTCTGACTGCTCCATTCAGGCTGATAGCTCTGACTGCTTCATACAGACTGACAGCTCTGGCTGCTTTATGCAGACTGACAGCTCTGACTGCTCCATGCAGGCTGACAGCACCCTGCAGACTGGCAGCTCATTGCAGACTGACAGCTCCTTGCAGACTGACAGCTCCTTGCAGACTGGCAGCTCTTTGCAGACTGACAGCTCTGGCTGCTTCATGCAGACTGACAGCTCTGGCTGCTTCATGCAGACTGACAGCTCAGGCTGCTCCGAACAGGCAGGAGGCTCCGGCAACGCTGTAGAGGAGGAAGGCTCGGATAGCGCTGAACAGGCGGGAGACTCCGACAGCGCAGAAGGGAAGGAAGGCTCTGATAGCGCTGAACAGACAGGAGACTCCAGCAGCGCTGTAGAGGAGGAAGGCTCTGATAGCGCTGAACAGGCGGGAGACTCCGACAGCACAGGAGAGGCGAGGCGCACTGTAGGCCTGATACGTGGTGTTGGCACTGGTGATACTGGATCGAGGACACGCACAGGAAGCCTGGTGTGGGGAGCTGCTACCGGAGGACTGGTGTGTGGAGGTGGCTCTGGATAGACCGGACCGTGCAGGCGCACTGGAGCTCTTGAGCACCGAACCTGACCAACCTTACCTGGCTCGATGCCCACTCTAGCCCGGCCAATATGAAGGGCTGGTATGAACCGCACCGGGCTATGCACCCGCACTGGAAACACAGTGCGCTCCATACGCTCCATAGTATAACACGGTGCCTGCCCGGTCTCTCTAGCCCCCCGGTAAGCACAGGGAGTTTGCGCAGGTCTCCTACCTGGCGTAGCCATACTCCCTGTAAGCCCCCCCCAATAATTTTTTTGGGCTGCTTTTCGGGCTTCCATCCGCGTCGCCGTGCTGCCTCCTCATACCAGCGCCTCTCCGCCTTAGCCGTCTCTAGTTCTTCCTTGGGACGGCGATATTCTCCAGGCTGAGCCCAGGGTCCTTTTCCGTCTAATATCTCCTCCCAAGTCCAGAAGTCCTTTGATCGCTGCTCCTCACGATTAACAGGGAGAGTTGGCTCAGGTCTGAATCCTGACTCTGCCACTCTCTCCCTGAGCCCTCCCCCAATACATTTTCAGGGCTGACTCTTGGGTTTCTTTCTGCGCCGCCGTGTCTTTCTCTTCGACTCCATTCTCCTATAGCCCTCTTCGCACTGCTCCAGGGAATCCCAGGCGGGCTCCGGCACTCTCTCTGGGTCGACCGCCCACCTGTCTATTTCTTCCCATGTAGTATACTCCATACCTCTGCTGTCCATAACGTCCTCCCATGTCCATTCTCCGAATAATTCATCCTCCTTTCGCTGCTCATGCTGTCGCTGCCTGTTACCACGCTACTCGGTCCGTGTGTGGTGGGTGATTCTGTAACGTCGTTCTTCGTTTGTTGAAAGAGAGTCGGACCGAAATGCAGCGTGGTGGTTACTCATGTCTTTAATAAATGAATCGCGATACATGAAATAACTATTACAAATACAAAACAACAAACGGAACGTGAAACCTAATTACAGCCTATCTGGTGAACACTACACAGAGACAGGAACAATCACCCACGAAATACAAAGTGAAACCCAGGCTACCTAAATACGGTTCCCCATCAGAGACAACAAGAATCACCTGACTCTGATTGAGAACCGCCTCAGGCAGCCAAGCCTATACTAGACACACCCCTAATCAACCACAATCCCAATGCCATGTCACACCCTGGCCTGAACAAATAATTAAAGAAAACACAAAATACTAAGACCAAGGCGTGACAGTCTCTGAACTGGCTTATATTGGTTGTGTCGCATTATTTGAAACAGGTTAAATACATTTTGAGTGGCTGTGTTCAATCAATGACATATGTTCTCTATTTGTATTTGATTGTTGCCACTTGTGTTTCCAGTATGGATGACATGTGCATTAGAGTGCAGAATGTGTTTTGAGAATGAGAATGTGTTTCGAGTCTAAGTGAGATCTGCACATTGTGTTTTACCATGTGAAATGGTTTAAGGTATTGACAACAGACTGCATAATTAGCCTAAATGAGTCCAGGCAACTGAAAACTTTGTTCAGCCAATGGGTTTTAGTGTTTTAGTAATTGAGAAAAACTGTAATACAGATGGTTTAATATACTGTTATATACAGTGCCTTGCGAAAGTTTTGGGCCCCCTTGAACTTTGCGACCTTTTGCCACATTTCAGGCTTCAAACATAAAGATATAAAACTGTATTTTTTTGTGAAGAATCAACAACAAGTGGGACACAATCATGAAGTGGAACGACATTTATTGGATATTTCAAACTTTTTTAACAAATCAAAAACTGAAAAATTGGGCGTGCAAATAATTATATTGATTACGTTGTTCTAACTTGTTCATTAATGTCTTAATCGAAATTACAGCTTGCCTTTTATCCACTCGTCATCCTCTTATGCCATAGTTTTTACATCTCCATTGTCAATAGATATCACATTTGTTTAAGCAAGTCAGCCATATCAGCTATGTTTTTTTTAAAGGCAGTAAATGAGGCTGAATGAACTGCTTCGCTGCCAGACAAGGCTCTACTGATATCCAGGTATAGCAGTGGTAAGATGTTGGGACTGCTGTATGCTGTATGTAGGCCCTAACAGTTTGTGGGAACCGTTTGTCACCGTTATAGTCCAAATAATGTATTGTTTAGTACTGTGTTGTGTGGTATAGTATCTTTGCTAGTATGCGTAAAATCGTGTTTTTTTGTTTGCCCCACCACGGTTTACATGTTAAATCACCACTGCAGCCCTATAATAATTATACAAGTAGGAGAGTCTGTAATGAATTAAATACCTTAACCCTAAGCTATGTTCAGCAGCAATTCCCAGTGAGAAATGCTCAGTCTGAAGCCATTTGGCTATGGGTTTCACAGCCCAGTAATAATGATGCAAGTTCTATCACCCTATAAAAATGGTTTATTTATAACCTCTGGGGTATAACATGTTGGGAAAAGTGGTACAGGAGAGTCTGGCATATAACCCCTAACTTGAGTTCAGTTTAAGCCAACCAAGAGGGGCCTAGCTTGGTCCTTTATGACTGGGAAAGGACTTGATTCTAGGTCATATAAAATCCTACATCCATCTCATTAGATCAGAACAGGGTGGACCAACATATTACTGGTTTGCATCCTAAAAAAAGGCTAGTTGTGTTTTGCTGCGTAACACACTTACATGATCTGTCTACCCATATGATGTGGATCATTGTCAGGTTATTAGATGTATAAGCTTCAGTAACAAAAGAACACCATGGTTGTAATAACACTTTAAACAGATTGTTTGTAAATGTGTAGAATGTGTTTGTTTTGGGTCCACGCTGGTATGTCAACTATGTAAATTAGATAATCACAGAGGATTTAGTTCTGAATAACTGGTCAGGGCATACCACTTTCCATTCAGCTTCAGGCAACTTTGATGTAAGGCTTGATCACACCTGTAGTGACTACTTCTATCCGTCATGCCCATTGTTGCTTATCCATTGTTCACTAGATATATCAATGTAATTACACCCAACACAATGTTGAAAAACAGAATGCTTCCCACCACTAGATCACATAACTAGACATGAGCTAGGCGTGATCCCAACACTTCCACCAATGTAGCGGACGAAAGTGAAAGCTGCAACAAGGACTCTAACCAGAACTCATACGTAGCAAAGTGAGCTCTAACGGACGTTGACATGAAAGCCCAGTCGGCCTCTGGGCAGAGGCAGTAGGCCTACAATGCTGTCATATGCCTTGTTACAACAGGCAGTAGGCCTACAATGCTTACAACAGCCTAAGTATATAACATGATTGATATGACCGTAATAATTATCATGAAATGGCCTTGGAAGTGCCATAAATGTAAGCCAACATAATTCATTATTTATATGAACCTATTTAACTGCATTGATATGGCTTAATTGATCATAATCCAGACTCGTTATAGTTGCAAATACCATGCAGTTGTGCCTGGGGAATGTAAACCAAACAGATTGTTTTTGCAGGTCTTCTTTTCCCTCACATTTATTGAGGAATGAACTTCCCATCATGAAAATGTATCCCCATTCCCCAATCAAATACCGTAATCAATAACACAAAAAGACAGACAAATACAGGTTTTTAATCCAATCTGGCAACCCCCATAAAATCCGACATAGCGCGAGTATCCCAAAGTATTAAGTGAAACAAGCATAGAAAACAGCATTGGCATTAATAAAACAATTATATAACGTAAAGCTACTATATAATAAGTATTTCAGTGACAACATGGTTGATTAAAAATATCATTTTTAAAAATAGAAATCCATGTGGAACACAATAAAAGTCCTTGTGGGAAACCATTGCCCAAAATGCATTGCTCCAATAACTTTCAAAAGACTGTTCCAAGTTTGTCCCCCAAAAATGTTTTTTCCTGTAGTTGCACAAAAAGGTGTGTCTTTTCGTATGAATTAAGTCACACAAAAACGTGCATATTTTCACATGAATTAAGCCACACTAAAAACAAACACAAAAACAAATCCGCTGATATCATTGTTGTACATATTTGCACAAATTGTGTGAGATTGCAATGCAATACTGCATCTGCTAAATAGAATATATTAACATATAACACACAAGATCATGGTATGCATTTATCAATAATGAAGGTATCAACAGGAGCCCGCGTTCCCACACATAAATCCAGTCTGTCAGATTGTTTGAGTCATGTTCAACTTTGTTAGACTTTTGTTTATTGTGTTCTCACAAAATATTGCAGTAGTAGAAAAGCAGAGAAAATTTTTTTTTCAGAGGAAAGATGAGAATTGGAAATAAGAAACAAATGATCTTTTTACCTGCCCACAACATATCACACAATCAATGGAATTGAACAGAGGAAAAAAGAGGTCCCTTCAAAGTCCAGCTTATGCTGTTTGTAGCCTTTATTGTACTCTGAAGACTAGAGTTATGCTAGGGCACATGAATGAGTCATCACAGGCTTGTCTCTGACTTTTGAGTATGGGTATGGTTGAGCATGTATAACGTGTCTTCACATTCCGAGATGAGGCCTGTCAGGGTTGGGTTTGGTTGCTTTCTAAACGTAATACATTACAGTTAATAGTTACCTGTCCAATGTTGTAATCAGTAATGTAACTTTTGTATAACCCAAACTCAGCAACGTAATCTGATTACTTTCAGTTACTTTTGGATTACCTTCCCCTTAAAGGAAAATTCCACCCAAAACTATATTTTGGTGTCGGTTTCCTTCGTCCATGACATAGTGTCACGCCTTGGTCGTTGTATTTTGTGTTTTTGTTATATGTTTGGGTAGGCCAGGGTGTGACATGGGTTTATATGTTATGTTTCGTATTGGGATCGCGGCTGATTAGGGGTGTGGTATAGGCTTGGCTGCCTGAGGCGATTCTCAATTAGAGTCAGGTGCTTATCGTTATCTCTGATTGGGAACCGTATTTAGGTAGCCTGAGTTCGCTTTGTATTTTGTGGGTGTTTGTTCCTGTCTTTGTGTAGTATTCACCAGATAGGCTGTAATTAGTTTCACGTTTCGTTTGTTGTTTTCGTGTTTCAGTTATTTCATGTACCGTCATATCTTTCATTAAAGTCATGCGTAACCTACACGCTGCGCTTCGGTGCGACTCTCTTCATTCAACAGACGGAACGCCGTTACACATAGTCCCAAAATATTTTGTTTGTCAGCAAGCAAGTTTTCAAGATATGTTACTTTCACAATACAGAACTCCTCCACATTTGATGCATTTTGCGCGTTTGCGTCATATGATGCAAAATGGATGATGGATGATTTCTGTTGTTTTGAGGTTGAAATTTCAACCACAGAATTATGTCACGGTAACCAATTTTCAACATAGACAAACTTTGTATAAAATATGTTGAATTTGTACCTTTGAAACCACAAGGGGTTGGTGGCACCTTAATTGGGGAGGACGGGCTTGTGGTAACGGCTGGAGCCGAATTGGTGGAATGGTATCAAAATCATCAAATACATGGTTTCCATGTGTTTGTGCCATTCCATTTGCTATGGTTCCGGCCATTATTATGAGCCTTCCTCCTCTCAGCAGCCTCCACTGTTTGAAACCACATCAGATCTTACCCATTATATCCACTATCAGAAAAAAAACAATAGGCTGGGCAGCACTTTCTACTGGAGCGTTGATCTATATACAGATATCCATTTGGTCTCCCATTCAGGGTTTTAACCAATCCCAGACCTGCTATGATATTTGTCTTTGACTACTACCACTACCAATGTGCTATCGTGATAATCATTACTGAGAGATCTCTTAATCACTAAATAGATTCACTGTTGCCATCAAATTAAAATCAAATCAAATCTTTATTTGTCACGTGCCGAATACAACAAGTGTAGACTTTACTGTGAAATGCTTACTTACAAGCCCTTAACCAACAGTGCAGTTCAAGAAGAAGAAAATATATACAAATTATAATAAAATAAAAAGTAATAATAAAAAGTAACACAATAAGAATAACAATAACAAGATTATATACAGAGGGCACCGGTACCGAGTCAGTGTGTAAGGGTACAGGCTAGTTGAGGTAATCTGTACATGTAGGTGGGGGTGAAGTGACAATGCATAGATAACAAACAAACAGCGAGTAGCAGCAGTATACAAAAGGGAGGGGGTGAGGGGGTCAATGTATATTGTCCAGTGGCAATTTTATGAATTGTTCAGCAGTCTTATGGCTCGGGGATAGAAGATGTTGAGGAGCCTTTTGGTCCTAGACTTGGCACTCCGGCACCACTTGCCGTGCGGTAGCAGAGAAAAGTCTATAACTTGGGTGACTGAAGTCCCTGGCAATGATATGGTCTTCCTCTGACACTGCCTATTATAGAGGTCCTGGATGGCAGGAAACTTGGCCCCAGTGATGTACTGGGCCGTTCGCACTACCCTCTGTAGCGCCTTGCGTACAGATGCCGAGCAGTTGCCATATCAGGCGGTGATGCAACCGGTCAGTATGCTCTCGGTGGTGCAGCTTTAGAACCTTTTGAGGATCTGGGGATCTATGCCAAATCTTTCCAGTCTCCTGAGGAAAAGGTTTTGTCGTGCCCTCTTCACGACTATGATAGTTCATTGGTGATGTGGACACCAAGGAACTTGAAATTCTCGACCCGCTCCTCTACAGCCCAGTCTATGTTAATGGGGGCCTGTTCGGCCCACCTTTTCCTGTAGTCCATGATCAGCTCCTTTGTCTTGCTTACATTAAGGGAGAGGTTGTTGTCCTGGCACCACACTGCCAGTTCTCTGACCTCCTCCCTATAGGCCGTCTCATCGTTGTCGGTGATCAGGCCTACCACTGTTGTGTCGTCAGCAAACTTAATGATGGTGTTGGAGTCGTGTTTGGCCACGCAGTCATGGGTGAACAGGGAATACAGGAGAGGACTAAGTACACCCCCTGAGGGGCCCCAGTGTTAAGGATCAGCGTGGCGGAAGTGTTGTTGCCTACTCTTACCATCTGGGGGCGGCCCGTCAGGAAGTCCAGGATCCAGTTGCAGAGGGAGGTGTTTAGTCCCAGAGTCCTTAGCTTAGTAATGAGCTTCGAGGGCAATATGGTGTTGAACGCTGAGCTGTAGTCAATGAACAGCATTCTCACTTAGGTATTCCTTTTGTCCAGGTGAGAAAGGGCAGTGTGGAGTGCGATTGAGATTGCATCATCTGTGGATCTGTTGGGGCGGTATGCGAATTGGAGTGAGTCTAATTGAAGTGTCCGGGAAGATGCTGTTGATGTGAGCCATGACCAGCCTTTTAAAGTTGGCTACCAACGTGAGTACCATGGGTGGTAATCATTTAGGCCTAAATAGCATTTGCGAAGTCATCACCAGCTGTTGTTTCAATTCATCCCAGGGTTCAACTAAAAATAGACAATACATTCATGCCTCGGGTTTCAAGCTTTGGTTGATGTCAAATGTAATCTTCAAGTTAATAATGAATATGTTGGATTCGCGTCTTAATTTCAATCGAAAATCTAAAGAAAGAAAGTTAAAGAACAGGACAAAATCAAATATAAACTTTATTTAAAGTGAATTTAAAGTTTAATCTGATTTGATTTAGTCCTAATAACCATGTATCTGGTCTAGGAACAGATTTACAAAGTCCCAATCCTGAAAATACAAAGAAAAAAACATGATCCTTCATCAGTGGTTATGATACACCATCCCCTGCAGATTGGAGGCCAACAAAAATTCCAGTAACTCATCAATATGGAATTAGCAACAGATATAATTGCCACCTACTCTGCAATCCCATATGCTTTTTTATCCATAGAGATGAAATGTTGATACAGTGGTTGCTACAAATTAAATGAAATGATTTAAGATTTTGGTAAATACAATTCAAGAGCAAGCATGTAACTGTGCCCAAAGGCATCATGCCCATAGGGGGCAAAAGGGCACCCCCTCACATTTGTCCTGTTAAAGAATACATACAGTACCAGTCAAAAGTTTCCACACACCTACTCATTCAAGGGTTTTTCTTTATTTTCTACTATTTTCTACATTGTAGAATAATAGTGAAGACATCAACACGATGAAATAACACGTATGGAATCATGTAGTAAACAAGAAAGTGTATTTTAGATCTTAGATTATTCAAAGTAGCCACCCTTAGCCTTGATAACCATTTTGCACACTCTTGGCATTCTCTCAACCAGCTTCATGAGGAATGCTTTTCTTGAAGGAGTTTCTACATTTGCTGAGCATTTGTTGGCTGCTATTCCTTCACTCTGTGGTCCAACTCATCCTTAACCATCTCAATTGGGTTGAGGTCAGGTGATTGTGGTCAAATAGCCCTTACACAGCCTGAAGGTGTGTTTTGGGTCATTGTCCTGTTGAAAAACAAATGATAGTCCCTCTAAGCGCAAACCAGATGGAATGGCGTATTGCTGTAGAATGCTGTGGTAGCCATGCTGGTTACGTGTGCCTTGAATTCTAAATAATTCAAATGTTCAAATTTGGACTACAGATTTCCACAGGTCTAATGTCCATTGTCCGTGTTTCTTGGCCCATGCAAGTGTCTTCTTCTTATTGGTGGCCTTTAGTAATGGTTTCTTTGCAGCAATTCAACCACAAAGGCCTGATTCACGTCGACTCTTCTGAACAGTTGATGTTGAGATGTGTCTGTTACTTGAACTCTGTGAAGCATTTATTTGGGCTGCAATCTGAGGCTGGTAACTCTAATGAACTTGTCCTCTGCAGCAGAGGTAACTCTGGGTCTTCATTTCCTGTGGCAGTCCTCATGAGAGCCAGTTTCATCATAGCGCTAGATGGTTTTTGTGACTGCACTTGAAGAAACTTTCAAAGTTCTTGAGATTTCCCATATTGACTGACCTTCATGTCTTAAAGTAATGATGGACTGTTGTTTCTCTTTGCTTATTTGTGCTCTTCTTGCCATAATATGGACTTTGTCTTTTACCAAATAGGGCTTCTGTATACCCCTCCCTAACTTTTCACAACACAACTGATCAAACGCATTAGGAAGGAAAGAAATTCCACAAATTAACTAATTTAACAAGGCCAACCTGTTAATTGAAATGCATTCCAGTTGACTACCTCATGAAGCTGGTTGAGATAATGCCAAGATTGTGCAAAGCTGTCATCAAGGCAAAGGGTACTCTGAAGAATCTGAAATATAAAATATAATAATGTAAAATAGTGCAATAAGTGTACAAGCATGTAAAGTATTATTTGCACATGTAAAATATGAGTTGCACCTGTATAATCAGTTTTGTAGTTGCAAAAAAGATTTGCAAACATATATTTTCTTTTGAGAATAAATGCAACAACACTTGCAAGCACATAATGGGATGTGTGAAGAGGATGTGTGGACCAGGCAAAAGAAGATTCACAGAAGACGATTCACCAGTCGCAAGTTTAGTAAATTAGTTGCATTCCTTCACAAATGTAGTTGCCTGCTTGTAAATCTTTCTGAACACATTTACATATACACTTACATGTTTGCAAGTGTTGTTGCATTTATTCTTAAAAGATGATACATGTTTGCAAATATTTTTTGCAACTACAAACTGATTATACAGATGCAACTCATATTTTAAATGTGCAAACCATACTTTACATGCTTGTACACTTAAGGCACTATTTTACCTTCATAAGATAGCTTGTCTATATGTCTTAGCTGGCTTGCAATAAGTAAATGTACTGAGTAAGACTCATATTCCTTTCAATCTTTTCCCCGATTTTAACAGAGATGCAGAGAAGCATGTTTGATTTGTTTAAAGAAATAACCACCAGTCAGGAGGATACAGACAGCTCAAGAGGTATGCTTATAAATACAGTATGTAGAAAAATACACTGCTCAAAAAAATAAAGGGAACACTAAAATAACACATCCTAGAACTGAATGAATGAAATATTTTTTTTAAAATATTTTTTTCTTTACATAGTTGAATGTGCTGACAACAAAATCACACAAAAATTATCAATGGAAATCAAATTTATCAACCCATGGAAGTCTGGATTTGGAGTCACACTCAAAATTAAAGTGGAAAACCACACTACAGGCTGATCCAACTTTGATGTAATGTCCTTAAAACAAGTCAAAATGAGGCTCAGTAGTGTGTGTGGCCTCCACGTGCCTGTATGATCTCCCTACAACCCCTGGGCATGCTCTTGATGAGATGGTCTCCTGAGGGATCTCCTCCCAGACCTGGACTAAAGCATCCGCCAACTCCGGGACAGTCTGTGGTGCAACGTGGCGTTGGTGGATGGAGCGAGACATGATGTCCTAGATGTGCTCAATTCGATTCAGGTCTGGGGAACGGGCGGGCCAGTCCATAGCATCAATGCCTTCCTCTTGCAGGAACTGCTGACACACTCCAGCCACATGAGGTCTAGCATTGTCTTGCATTAGGAGGAACCCAGGGCCAACCGCACCAGCATATGGTCTCACAAGGGGTCTGAGGATCTCATCTCGGAACCTAATGGCAGTCAGGCTACCTCTGGCGAGCACATGGAGGGCTGTGCGGCCCCCCCAAAGAAATGCCACCCCACACCATGACTGACCCACCGCCAAACCGGTCATGCTGGAGGATGTTGCAGGCAGCAGAATGTTCTCCACGGCGTCTCCAGACTCTGTCACATGTGCTCAGTGTGAACCTGCTTTCAACTGTGGCACAGGGTGCCAGTTGCGAATTTGCCAATCTTGGTGTTCTCTGGCAAATGCCAAACGTCCTGCACAGTGTTGGGCTGTAAGCACAACCCCCACCTGTGGACGTCGGGCCCTCATACCACCTTCATGGAGTCTGTTTCTGAGCGTTTGAGCAGACACATGCACATTTGTGGCCTGCTGGAGGTCATTTTGCAGGGCTCTGGCAGTGCTCCTCCTGCTCCTCCTTGCACAAAGGCGGAGTTAGCGGTCCTGCTGCTGAGTTGTTGCCCTCATACAGCCTCCTCCACGTCTCCTGATGTACTGGCCTGTCTCCTGGTAGCGCCTCCATGCTCTGGACACTACGCTAACAGACACAGCAAACCTTCTTGCCACAGCTCGCATTTATGTGCCATCCTGGATGAGCTGCACTACCTGAGCCACTTGTGTGGGTTGTAAGACTCCGTCTCATGCTACTACTCGAGTGAAAGCACCGCCAGCATTCAAAAGTGACCAAAACATCAGCCAGGAAGCATAGGAACTGAGAAGTGGTCTGTGGTCACCACCTGCAGAACCACTCCTTTATTGGGGGAGTCTTGCTAATTGCCTATAATTTCCACCTGTTGTCTATTCCATTTGCACAACAGCATGTGAAATTGATTGTCAATTAGTGTTGCTTCCTAAGTGGACAATTTGATTTCACAGAAGTGTGATTGACTTGGAGTTACATTGTGTTGGTTAGTGTTCCCTTTATTTTTTTGAGCAGTGTATATATATTTTTTAGATAGAATTAAGCAATTGATTACAGCTCTAGATTGCAAGAAAAAGCTGTTTCATGTGTTTGAAAAATGCAAAATTCCCCAATTCACGCATTTAGTGCCCCCTCAGATTTTTGGGTGCATGACACACCTGGCTGTGTCTCAACGTTTGTGAATTAATTACCAGTATTTGCAATGTAAGAATAAGCAATCAGCAAACAAAAATACCTGCTGAGCATGAATCAACATGAGAAACATTAAAACAAAGAGATGAATTTAAATTAAGTGAGTGGCTTGTCATACATCAGGAATAAACTGACAATCCCAGACAACAATCTGGAGAGATTAAAGACGTGAAACAAACATAATGACATTGCACATTAGCTGTGAATACTGAGTACAAATACCATATTTCTGAGGACTGTCGCATCTCACCAAAAAAAAAAGATAAACTCCACTGCATTGTCCGTTAATGAATAATGTCTGTTATGTCCTTCATCCAGCTAGATCGGATCATTTGGATGCTTATGTTTTGACAGATTTACGATGCTAGGCAGTTCTTCACCACCTGTTCAAACAACACAGCTGTGATGACGCCATTTTATGTCATTATCAGATTGTAATTTGGATCTGTATTTCAGTTAGTGTAATTTGGATTTATATTTTATCCATCACAACAATTGAGTGGCAAAGAATTCCTTTTTTTCTCCTCTGGTACGGCTGCTGCTGTGTGAGTGAGTGAGTGACTATGATTGTGTGGTAAGAGTGTTTGTGCTGTATGAGTGTGTTTGATTCAGAGGCACTCGCAGTAAGTTGTCCTGTATGGCTCAGTTGGTAGAGCATGGTGCTTGCACTGCCATGTTAACAAGTGGCCACCCATGTGTTAAAATGTCTGCTAAATTGCATATATCATTATGAGGATACTACATATGGAAACGTGAGAGAGAAATTAAGATTTTTTTTTTTTTAATATAATGACATTGTTCTTGTTGTAAGGGGACAATGCACTAAGTGTATTTTTGTATCAGAGAAACCTTGATATTGAATTTAATTTAATCTTGGCTACACTCTTGATAATCTGAGGTAGACTTGTCAACGAACAGCAGTTATGTCTCTTCATATTCCACTGATTAGTAATTGGATGAAAACAATGCACATTTTCATTAGCTTTTTAATTTATGGACCCTATGATGGTGTCATGCGTTTTATTGTTTTGTTTTCAGACCAAATCAATGCTGCCAGTTAATTCAGTAGCAGTCTCTCTCGCTCATTCATTTGTCACTCCAAAGTAATTATTTTTTGGTAAAGCATGATAAGATTGCAAGGTTGTTTCAAACAGAGTGTGTCATTTATTAACTGGAAAATAGAATGCATTATCAGAAGGTAAGCTTTTTAGTCTCTCTTATTTAGAGTGCCATTTTGTCTCTCACTCTCTCTCACGTGTGTGTGTGTGTGTGTGTGGGTGTCAGACAGAAGTGGATGTTCATGTTGTTGGGATTTTTCAGATCCGGGGGTAAAGTGTAGAACCAGAGATGAGATCAGACAACAACATGAAAGAAAAAGTAAAGATTTAATGCATGGTAATGGAGGAAGTACATGGAACCACTATCTTTCAAGACAGCAGGGCTGTTACAGTGGGTGGGTCTACAGTATGTTTGTCTATGGATGTCCCTGTCTCAGGACTGCCCTAAATGTACCTTGTATTTATCATTGAAACCTATCAGTTTTCTATAATGAAAGTGTAGACAGCTGCTGCCCCCAAAAGACATCAAGGCAGCATTGCAGGAACATTGTAGATCCCTGCTGAATCCTATGGAAGCCCAGAGAGGACATAAAAAACAATTCCCTTGTTATGTCGAGATCACTAATTATTTATCTCATGGTCACTACATAACATGATAAAAATAGTTTTGTCGAGCTCACAATATAAACTTTACTGGATGTACTGATGATAGATCGACAGTATGGCTGAGGCAGCTGAGATCACGGTAGAATAGCACATATGTTTTATTGATTGCTACACTAAGGGATGGTACATTTCATGTTAACATTAGGCATTCATTTGTATTTATCAGTTTATAAGTTAGAATGTTAGCAAGCTAAATGTCCCTACCTTGAGCTAAAAGTTCATGGGACAGCTAAGCTCTTGTGGGGCATTTAAGCCCTGACAATGCCTGACGGGCAAACCAGTCTCCCAGGCTGTGTGCCACCCCCAAGACCACTGCCAATCGCATGCAAGCAACAACTCAGCTAACTTGGTAAATCTTGTGAGTGAGCGAGCTAGCTAGTTCGTTATATAGTCTTGTTATCTATTCTGGCTGTTTGCTTGCTTCACTGATATGTGTATAATTTACAGTGGGTGAGCTCCATTCCTGACAGGCAGATCAGATTCAATAGCAGCCTCATAGAATGTTTCATATGTAAAGCTCCTTGCATGCAGATTAGGTCTCAGTGCATTATGTATATGATCAAGAGAGGGTGTGATCTATTCCTGGCAGATGGATCAGACTCAATAGCAGCCTCGGAGGTGGATAAATCAGGATGCTGCCTACTGCAAGGAGCTTTACCTATGAAACAGCCTAAAAGGCAGCATCCTGACATCAGCTTTTTGAGGCTGCTATTAAATTTGATCAGCCTTCCAGGAATAGAGTTTACCCCCTGGATCATATACACATCTGCCAATAAAGCACTCTGACAGCTAATCTGCCTGCAAGGAGCCTTACCTACGAAACAGCCTGCAAGCATCCTGAAATTGAAGGCTGAAATGTAATCTGATCATCCTGTCAGAAATGGAGCTCACCCACTGTGAATGCAAATAGTATCCACAAAATACAAAGTGACACATATCAGTTATGCAAACAACCAGTATAGATTTCAAGATAGCTTGCTAGCTAACTAGCCAACAAGACTACCTAGCTAGCTCACAATAGCTGCGATGTGCCTTGCATGTGATTGGCTGTGGTCTTGGTGGTGGCACACAGCCTTGGAAACAGGGTTGCCAGACAACGCTCTAACCATTAGGCTACCTAACGTCCTGAACAAATGAATGGCTGATGACAACTTTTGTTATGTAGTGATCATGAGATAAATGGGTCATGATCTCGACATTACAAGGGAATTGTTTTGTTTATATGTCATCTCTGGACTTCCTTAGAACCTGAGATTCTCGACATGTTTATTTTCTGCAACAACATGTGTGGCATTATACTACCACTAGATGGTAGCAGCTACTCAAAATTATTTCTAAGTGCTGTTGAGTCGAGTGAGAAGCAGGCTCAATAGTAGTTCCTCGGTGCCTCTGTCCTCCGATTCTTCCTGTGCAAGGCCTGTCATATTCTTGCGAGTTTTAATTAGGCTGAAACACAGAATTCAGACACAAACAAGAGAGTGGATGAAGGGTGATATAGTTTCAGTTGAATTGCCTTCAGATGTCTCATAGGTAGCTAGCTACATTGCTTTAAGATATTAAGATATTATATTAAGATATAACAAACAACAATGACATTCATAGCGGCAGTCTACTGTTTGGTGTAGCTTACAAAGTAGGGCACTGTATTTGGAGAAGGACATTGGATGTCGGGACCATGGGCGTGATGAGGTCACATTCATTGCATTATGCTATGGGCATATTAACACAGTACCAGAAAATAAACTAATACAAAGAAGCTCATAAAAACATGAGATGCTCAAAGCTGCTGAGAGAACAGGTAATCTAGGCACTGAAAGGTCAACTTAATCATCTCTCTGTTTTGCCAGATTTGTTCAATGTTTCCCATATAGATTTCATGTAATGAAAACATGCGCAGGGCAGACCACACCAGTTGATGATTTCACATCAAAGTACCATAGGGTTATCAGTAAACTCTCAAAATAATATCCAAGCTACTTCACCAGTTCTGGATCGAACTGTAATGCATGCTTTTAACCTCTGCATTAACTGTGTCATGGGAGCCAAGCTTGTGTGCAAGTATTTTGGGCAACATTCATTATAAATGTAGGATAGAGCAGATTGGTTCCATAGAGGTCTATCTACAGCCCCGGGCCCGTATTCAAACGTAAGAGTGCTGATCTAGGATCAGGTCTCCCCTGTCCATGTAATCTTATTCATCATGATCTAAAAGGCCAACTGATCCTAGATTAGCACTCATACTTACGACGCTTTATGAATACGGGCCCTGGCACTGACCCTTTCACACAGCATCCATAAAGACAAACCCATGCTCTGTCTTCTAAGACGTCATCTTACCAACGGATACAATAGCTCTGGTAAGATGTAAAGCATTCACAGAATATCTGAACTGTTCTTTACACAACAACCCCAAACATGCTAGATAGGAGCAAAGGTGATGACATGTTTGGCATCATTATGGCTGACCAGTGAAACACTGGCCAACTATGTAGTATAACGAAGAGCCCTCTGTCGACTGGGGTGATAGCTCTGGTAAGGGTTATCAGTAGGTAGCTTCCACCCGGTTACGTAACCCTGCAGCTTAAAAGCTGCTACCCTATATATATAGACTTGAAATCACTAGTCACTTTAATAATGGAACATTAGACACTTTAACATGAAAATACATAGTATAACCTCTAATGACAGCGTAGCCTAGTGGTTAGAGCATTGGACTAGTAACCGGAAGGTTGCGAGTTCAAACCCCCGAGCTGACAAGGTACAAATCTGTCATTCTGCCCCTGAACAGGCAGTTAACCCACTGTTCCCAGGCCGTCATTGAAAATAAGAATATGTTCTTAACTGACTTGCCTGGTTAAATAAAGGTAAAAAATAAAAATAAATAAATATACAACTCCTTGAGCTAGATACGACATCTCTCATTTGATGGTAATAACAAGCCAGTTGCAGTGATACCAGCTTCTCATTTCCTTTAAAGACTTGCGTTTGTGTTTGTGTGTGCATGCACATCAGTGTGTGTATGTGAGACACAAGCAGTCTCCTCCAGTTCTACGCCTCCCCAGATTAATATCAGGCCTGTACAAAGGGGCCCTCTATGCCCCGCAGGACGACTCCCAGGACAATGACTCCACTGTCTGACAACACCATCGCTAACTCCTGCTAACTGATACATGTGCAGATATCGCAGCTCTGAGATCACATGGAATCTCATCCTTCAATTATACCTGTTCCTCCTGTGATACATAGTGATAACAAGGTTCATGATGATGGCGTGACCAAACCTTTCACTAGCGTATCAATTAATCAATTCGATTTGACAACAATACACGGAGCAAGTTGATTTATAGCACTTTGTGACATCTACTGATGTAAAAGGGGCTTTATTAATACATTTGATTGATTTACTTTCTTTTTCATATGTATTACTTGTGCATTGTCTAGAAATACGAATTTTGAGGTGGAATAAGAGATGTATTCTGTTTTCTGTCAGAGATGACAAAGAGAAAGAATTTGACTTCACAGATAGAGATAAGAAATGTCTATCTAACCATCTGATCTGCTTGAATTTCAGCTGCTGTATGCCTGCTATGTTTAGGCGTTTACAGGTGTTTTATTTTAATACAGCAGTCGTTCCCGAATCAACAGTAGCTGTTGGAGAACGTGTGACAATCCTCCTTGTCTGCTCAACAGCAGTAGCCTACACCTGCACACAAATCTACAAGAAATAAAGTGCATGAACTCAGAAAGTGACAGTCTAGATCTTCCCTCTGTTAGCATCATATCCATTTGAAATGGATATTTTGAATACGTCAAAATGTTGAATAATGGTATGCCGATTCGAATAGACGTTTAGTTTATGTTCGACCTATTTTGAATAAAAATGTAAGAGGTCCACGGACTACCGCGCATAGCGCACTATTTTACAGCAAATCCTTGTGATTCAGATTGTGCGGATTAATTCATGTGTGTATGGAGGCAGTGGCTTTGTCACTCATTCGTTGAACAGTGTGCAGGCGCAGGTCTTCTGCCGTTACTACATCGATAATAAACTAGAAATACTACCAATCTGCCATACAAAAAAATAAATAGCTAGCAATATGGGAATGTATTGTTTTTGAAAATATCAAGAACAACCACATACTACAGGGACCACATTCTTTATTAAGCCATTTGCGTGGTCTCATCAAGGAGCTGCAATGATCCACGCGAAGGATATCATTTTAGCCTTCCTTCTCTTGGGCTCTACAGGTAAGATGGCTAAGCTAATGTTACTGTTTTCCTAATGGCTGCTATTCAGGCCAGGTATTTGATAAAATACTCGAATCAGGAAAAAGGTGGACTGTGCGTCCATGACAACCCCCATCTATTGAATGACTGTGTACAGTACATGTCCCTCCCTCGGCAGTAGCAGGTGGATGGATGAAGGAAGATTGTACAATACAACGTTTTTGAATGAGATGCTATTTTAATGTGGATTGGCTGGTTCGGTGCTGCCACGCAGTTAGGGATGTTGTTGACATATTCTGCCATGGTGTACACGATTAAACATTTTCTTAGTTAAGAATGCATGACTTTATTTGATATATAGCTGGTTGTTTTATCATATTCTTAGGACAAGTGTAATTTTCACAACTGTTAGCTAACTAACAACCCATCAGCATTGCTCCTTCCAGCAAGGCATTTACATTCTGCTAAAACAATTTGGCATGCACGTGTGATAGGTTGAAGTTAATCTCATTACATTAGGGTTGATCTTTTATCGTCATATCACTAGTAATTGCATTGATATAGAATACAGTATGGATGTGTCTATTGGATGGATAGCGTTTAAGACACTGCTTACGTGCGTACATCAATGCATATGTTGCTACTCAGTAACTCTCCTCCTGGTCTTCTCTCCCAAACATCATCATGACTCTGGTTCTCGAGCCTAGTATCCGTCCGTAGGCGGGAGAGCGACTGCACGCAAATTGAAATGTTGTGTGAAATTGAGATGAAGCTACTGTCACAAGTGTGGCTACTTTCACTCGCTTACATGTTATCAGCATCCATTTAACCTATGGTCCAGATCCACACCTGTGTGTTCCAGCCCTATCAGCAGTTTTAACAACAATTTCAAAGATGTACAGTTCATATAAGGAAATCAGTCAATTTAAAATAAGTAATTAGGCAGTAATATATCGATTTCACATGACTTGGAATACAGTTATGCATCTGTGGGTCACAAATACCTTAAGGTAGGGGCATGGATCAGAAAACCAGTCAGTATCTGGTGTGACAACCATTGAATGTTGGAATGTTGTACCACTCCCCTTCAATGGCTGTGCGAAGTTGCTGGATATTGGAACTGCTGGATATTGGAACTGGAACACACTGTCCTACACCTCAATCAAGAGCATCCTAAACATGCTCAATGGGTGACTTGTCTGGTGAGTATGCAGGCCATGGAAGAACTGGGACATTTTCATCTTCCAGGAATTGTGTACTTATCCTTGCGTCATGGATGGGGCATTGCATTATCATGTTGAAACATGAGGTGATGGTGGCAGATGAATGGTACAACAATTGGCCTCAGGATTTCGTCATGGTATCTCTGTGCATTTAAATTGCCATCAATAAAATGCAATTGTGTTAGTTGTCCGTAGCTTATGCCTGCCTATACCATAACCCTACCGTCACCATGAGGCAAACAGCGCGCCCACACAACGCCATCTGCAGAGCTTCCCTGAGACGGTTTCTGACAGTTTGTACAGAAATTCTTCGGTTGTGCAAAGCCAGTTTCATCAGCTGTCTGGGTGGCTGGCCTCAGACGATCCACCAGGTGAAGAAGCCGGATGTGAAATGATGTTGAAGGCAGCGTATGGTAGAGAAATGAACATTCAATTAAAAGGAAACAGCTCTAGTGGACATTGCACGCTACCTCAACTTGAGACATCTGTGACATTGTGTTGTGTGACAAAATAGCACATTTCAGAGTGGCCTTCTATTGTGCCCAGCTCAAGGTGCACCTGTGTAATGAGCATGCTGTTTAAGTAGCTTCTTGATATGCCACACCTATCCGGTGGATGGGATTATCTGGGCAAAGGAGAAATGCTCACTAACAGGGATGCAAGCATTTGAGAGAAATAATATTTTTGTGCGAATGGAACATTTCTGGGATCTTTTATTTCAGCTCAAGAAACATGGTGTCACTTTACATGTTGCGTTTTATATTTTTGTTCAGTATAGATTTTGAAGAAAAAAAATTGTACTTCAATGGGTTGATATCACTCATGATGGTCAAGCAGAGATAACTCTTTCGATGTTACTGAGCTATGAATCCAGCAAGGCTTCTCATTCTCAACAAAGCAAAGCCCCTAAGATTACGATTAAGATCACTTTATTGGTCAATTGCACGCACACAAGGTCCAACAGAAATTTGACTTCAGCTTTTAACACACTCCCTCCGAAAGACACACATACTGTACACTACCGTTCAAAAGTTTGGGGTCACTTAGAAATGTCCTTGTATTTGAATGAAAAGCATATTTTTTGTCCATTAAAATAACATCAAATTGATCAGAAATACAGTGTAGACATTGTTACGGTTGTAAATGACTATTGTAGCTGGAAACGGCAGATTTTTAAATGGAATAACTACATAGGCGTACAGAGGCCCATTATCAGCAACCATCACTCCTGTGTTCCAATGGCACGTTGTGTTAGCTAATCCAAGTTTATAATTTTAAAAGGCTAATTGATCATTAGAAAACCCATGTTTGAAAACTGTTGTTCTGATTAAAGAAGCAATACAACTGGCCTTTAGACTAGTTGAGTATCTGGAGCATCAGCATTTGTGGGTTCGATTACAGGCTCAAAATGGTCAGAAACAAAGAACTTTCTTCTGAAACTTGGTAGTCTATTTTTTGTCTTACAAGTCCTCAACTGGCAGCCTCATTAAGTAGTACCCGCAAAACACCAGTCTCAACGTCATCAGAGAAGAGGCGACTCAGGGATGCTGGTCTTCATTCAGTGGGGTGAAAATCTGTTCAAGTTAGTATACAGACACCCTTGTATGTTTTTATAGCCTACCCAATCTATTGGTGGTGCATAGGTGCAGGAATCCAAGTATTTCCCTACTTGATTACAAAACATGGCCCCTATTGTCTTGTGTTATAATAAAACATAGGCCTATCTATCGATAAATAGGCTTCTTATCTTGGGAATCTGTGATTGCATCTCTTTGTGTCTCACTTTGGCTATAAAATCATGTTTATGATGGTCATATACGTGTAGCTAGAAGTGTAATAAATGCTTAGTGAACATACTAGATCGTTACTGAAGGTTTCAGTGGTGATGCTCACTCAACAGTACACGCTGTGTGTGACTCATCTCTGTGATGTCACCTCCTGATATGGTGACAAGTTACGCTCCTCAAGCTTTAGCTGGGATGGAGGCTGAGCCTGCTAATAATGCTGCATTCCTCCCAGGAGCAGAACACTGTGTTACTCCCCTGAGATTCTATAGTAGTGTGAGAAGGAGATGCTAATTGGAAATAGACCTTTGCTTATCATGTCAACAAGCAATGCTGTTGTTCCTCTCAACATATCCGCCATTTGAATATACATTTTGGCTAGAATATCCTCAAATGCTGTTAACTTTACTGTATCTTAAAAAATTTGGCCTTTTGACGCTTTTCCACATCTGTCGATGGTTTTATATCAATCTAATCTCATAGTTTCACGTTGGAATTTGCTTTAATTGGATTTTTGAACGATGAATTATGCGTGGTTACAGGGTTAATTCCATGTGGTTACAGGTAAGGGATGCACGATATATCGGTGAACATATCAGAAATGGCCAATATTAGCTAAAAATGACAACATTGGTATCGGCCGATGTCTTGTTTAACGCCCCGATGTGCAAAACCGATGTCAAAGCTGACGTAAAATGTTGCTCTATATGTGCAACACAGCATTCCTAAACTAGCCCACAATGTCTGCTGTGTGGATGGAGCAGTCAACAAGTCGAGCAGTCATTTGAAAGAGTAAGAACGTTTCAGCTGAGACAACTCAAAGGCGAAATCCGTTAAAGCCAAGATAATGGAATTCATTGCCCATGACAATCAACCGTTCTCTGTTGTGGGTGATGTTGGCTTTCGCCGACTGGTCGAGCACCGGTGCACACTACCAAGTGCGCTATCATTCAGATGCTGCCCTACCGGAGTTACACAGTAATAGCGTCACTGCTGTTAGCTTCACGACATACATGCTATGGTACGCCATTTGTGTCTTTGCGTGTCAAAAAAGATACAGTAGCACTGTCAAAGCAGTCTGCAAACAAGCAAACACCGGCCATGAACGATGTGTTTACAATACCGCATTGGTAATAAAGCATCATTTGTTTGACCGCAACTTCTAGGGTAGCTAGTTTTAGCTTGGTACCTAGCTAGCACCAATGCAACCCGCCTGAAAACAATGACCAGTGGAAACTGCAGTCATTTTCATTATTCTTAGCAGTGATTTAGGAATCTTCATGAGTAAGTATTCACTTCAGTTCATTAATTTTCTTTATATATATATATTCTCTATATATATTTTTACCAGGCTAGTCAGTTAAGAACAAATTCTTATTGTCAATAAGGAACCAGGGGCAGAACGACAGATTTGTACCTTGTCAGCTCAGGGATTTGAACTTGCAACTTTTCGGTTACTAGTCCAACACTCTAACCACTAGGCTACCCTGACGCCCCTAAATAGCTGGTCAGCAACTTAACCCTGTTGCCCAATGCTAATGTCATAAGCAGCCAGCTAGCTTCATCTGGCTAGTGAAGCTCGACCGCAATGGGTTTGTTGTTGTTGAAGTAAGCCACAATAAGGGTTAGCCACAATAGTGGAATTTGCAGTTTGCCTTCAAAATTAAAGTATGTCATTGACAGTGATGCAAATGAATACAAATTGTAGAATAATGCCATACTTTTATTTTGAAGGCTAACCACAAAGTCCACTATTGTGGCTGATCAAATAAGAACTGTTTTATAAATTAGGGTTATTTTAGATGATGACACCTAGCTATATAGTTAGCTAGCTAACTATAGCTACTGAAACAGATGTTGTGTTATGTTGCATCTTTTTTTACATGCAACTGAGGTGTGGATTTTATAATCCACAAGGAATAATCCACAAGGAAATCCTGGTTGAGATTGAAATGACTGAACAAATGAACAATGAAACGACACACCAAGTAAGTGAAATAAATAGGTTTTGATTATGTTTTACTGGTAATCGGGACATACGTGAATTTATTTTTATTGTACCTTTATTTTACTAGGCAAGTCAGTTAAGAAAAAATTATAATTTTCAACGATGGCCTAGGAACAGTGGGTTAACTGCCTGTCCACGACAGATTTGTACATTGTCAGCTCGGGGGTTTGAACTTGCAACCTTTCAGTTACTAGTCCAACGGTCTAACCACTAGGCTACCCTGCTGCCCCACCATGAATGACAACAAAATAACTTTTTGGTGTGTGTGTGTAACCTTTATTTAACTTGGCAAGTCAGTTAAGAACAAATTCTTACTTACAATTGACGACGCTGGGCCAATTGTGTGTGATACAGCCTGGAGTCGAATCAGGGAATGTAGTGACACATCTTGCACTGAGATGCAGCGCTTTAGACCGCTGATATTATAGTGTGTTAACTATAATATCGGTATATCGGCGAGGAAAATACTGGATATTGGTATCGGCCAAAAATGTCATATCGGTGCATCACTAGTTACAGGGTTAATTCCATGTGGTTGCAGTGTTAAAACAGAAACAACTCAAAAGGTTAAGTTTAGGTATTAATTCCAAGTGGTTAAGGTTAGGGCTATGGTTTGGGAAAGGTTTAAAACAAAATTATTGTTTCCATTAAGTACCATCAAGTACTTTCCCTGCTTGCTAGGGAGAGTGACCATCGGGTTCTTGGTCACCTCCGTGACCAAGGCTATTCTCCCCCGCTTGCTCAGTTTGGCTGGGAAGAGCTCTAGGAAGAGTCTTGGGGGTTCCAAACTTCTTCCATTTAAGAATTATGGAGGCCACTATGTTCTTGGGGACCTTCAATGCTGCAGACATTTTTTGGTACCCTTCCCCAGATCTGTGCCTCAACACAATCCTGTCTCAGAGCTCTACGGACAATTTCTTCGACCTCATGGCTTGGTTTTTGCTCTGACATGCACTGTAAACTGTTGGACCTTATGTAGACAGGTTTGTGTCTTTCCAATTCATGTCCAATGAATTGAATTTACCACAAGTGAACTCCAATCAAGTTGTAGAAACTGCTCATGGATGATCAATGGATACAGGATGCACCTGAGGTCAATTTTGGGCCTCATAACAAAGGGTCTGAATACTTATGTAAATAAGGTATTTCTGTTTTTATTTTTTCATACATTTGGGAAAAAAATCAAAAAAACTTGTTTTCACTTTGTCATTATGGGGTATTGTGTGTAAATTGACGAGGAAAAAGGTTTATTTAATCCGTTTTAGAATAAGGCTGTAACGTAACAAAATGTGAACAAGTCAAGGGGTCTGAACACTTTCCGATTGCACTGTAAGATGGAGAGAGGAGGTTGGAAATGACAGAAAGAGTCAATACGTAACCTGACTCATGCTTTTGGAGTAACATCTCCATTTCGAGGTTTGTGTTTAGATAAATGAGCGGTATGGAGGTTGATGATTACAGTCCTGAACTTGGTGATGCTGGTTAGCCTTCTCTGTATCTAAGAAAGAATATCCAAGAAGTAATATCTCAAAGTAGAATATTGGCAGAGGCAGACACAGGCTATGCCTCATCTCTCCATGGACAATTTTAGTTCCTGCTGTGACTGTCTGCACTGTCTTATGAGTGGTGATTATGACAACAACAACACTACAGCCAATCATGTAGGTCTAGGTCTATGTTTGTATTTCTGCTGGATTCTGTCATAGGATGGTGACGACCCCAGCCAATCATGTGAGTGGATGTTTTTCTCCAATCTCAGTTGCCAGGGAATCATAGGATAATCTTTATTCAGATCATAGCTGACCACTTACCAGCATTATCTACTAAAGCTGTGTTTATTTGTAAACACACTGAAATCAGAACGCAATGGCCAGTGCTCTTTCTTCATATTGAACAGCATGGACATACCTGCAGTGAGCTTTCACCAAGGGCTCCTCCATTACAACCTTCTCTGAGAAGAATAAGCATATGTACAGAACGTTATAACACACTTACTAGGCTACACTTAGTTGCTGGACTGCTATCTTTAGTTCAGCTGGTGTTTGAATAGCATGTGTTCCTTAAGCTGTTTATGGCTGGGATCCCTCTCAGACCAGCTGGTTGGCACCTTGGAGCACTTAGCATGTACAGTGAAACTTCTCTTTCAATATGGCTTTTAAGTAACGTTTATTAATCCTATTTTATGGCTGTATTATCAATATACCTTAATACCTGTATATTTGATGTGTTGTGGACTAAGTTGTTGGATCAAGCCAAGATTCATATCTGCATTTTATCCTTAAAGCCCAGTTGGCATCTGCCTTTACTCATCCTCAACCCTGTATAGGCAGCTGTGAGTGTGTGTGTTTGTGCGTGTGTGCAACTGAGGTGTGGATCTTGTGAGGCTGGCCAAATAATTCACAAGGAAATATTGTTATTAATGATGATGATCTCAGATTGACGACCAGTCCCAACTGGGATCATGAATTCCTCTTGGATGGAGGAGCTACAGCAATGTATGGATATGGATGGAGGATCTAGGAGGACTGTATGGATGAAGGATTCATTAAAACCAGAGATATTCTGGATATCCAGCAGAGCAGAGCCTCTCTCAGAGGCGTAGGAGAGGACTGCTGCAGCCTTCCTCAGCCTCCCCTTTGATGGTGAGTGGAGCAGACAGATCCGGGCCTCTGAGAGATGAGAGATGCTTGGCCCTAGGGGACTAAAAACATGACGTTACACATGCACACTAACTCAGTGTTCTGACTAACTCAGTGTTCTGACTACACACAAAACAACACTCACAGTGACTAGGGCTGTGATGGTCATTGGATTTTGGATGACAGTTATCGGTCTGTCAAATGATCGCGGTCACCGTTATAACCGTTAGAATAGCAAAGACGCACATTTTCTCCTCTCCTTCGCTCCTGACTGCATGTGCTGCTGCTGCAGGGGGTGGGGGGGTTGCCTAGGTAACCAAATACTCATTTGCTAAAACACCTTGCTTGTTTCTGCAAGGAGCAGCAAAGTTTCATCACGTTGTTAAGATTCCATATTACCGCAGAAACAGACTCAACCGCACAAATGCCATCCCATCTTTAGTCAGCTGTTTGTTTCACAAAACAATACATATATAATAGAGGTCGGCCGATTAATCGGAATGGCCGATTAATTAGGGCCGATTTCAAGTTTTCATATTGTGAGGTCCCTGGCAATTCCCAGCCCTACCTCTCAGACACTATCAGAGGGATGACTTCTGACCCCCAGAGTTGCTGTGTGCTACACAGTGCCTGCTGCTTTTGTCACTGTTTAGAATAAGAATTTATGCCCCTGTCATTTTCATTAATAATATTATATAGCAAGGGCTAGTTTTCCATTGATCAGCAGCTATTATAAATACAGTTTCTTGTTGTACTATTTTCTACCTTTCTACATAGTTGTCTTGTTTCACTCTTTGCCCTTCAGGCCGAAGGGAACATAAAGTATATAAAAGCTGTCTGACTTGGTCGATGTTTTGTCAAAGCAGCAGCTGGCTGTCGATATAGTCTAGTTGGAGCACAGATTGGGTTTTAGCGCTTCAGATAATACAATTAGACATAAACGTATAATGCTATTCGCCATTTCACAAGTAATGGTTACCTTGGTATTGGCAGATCATTTGGCATTAGATCAGGATTTCTAATCAGACTTGGCAATGGGGCGAAAACTGTCATGTTTGTCATTTATTGTCATGTCTTGTCCCTGTGCTCCCCATGCTATTCGTTTCCCTCTGCTGGTCTTGTTTGGTTCTATCCCTCTCTCTCCCCCTCCCCCTTTCACTCTCTCGCTCTCTCTTCTCTCTGTCGTTCCGTTCCTGCTCCCAGCTGTTCCTATTCCCCTAATCATCATTTAGTCTTCCCACACCTGTTTCCGATCCTTTCCCCTGATTAGACTCCCTATTTATTCCTTTGTGATCCGTTCCTGTTCCATCGGTTCCTTGTTTTGTATTCCATGCTGTAATTGCGTTTCGCCCTGTCCTGTCGTGTTTTTGCCGTGATTGTGTATCACCCTGTCCTGTCGTGTTTTGTGCCTTCTTCAGACGCTGCGTGTGAGCAGGTGTCTCAGTTGACTACGGCCTGCGCCTACCCGAAGCGACCTGCAGTCTGTGGCCGCTTCTCCAGTTGTTTTCCCCTCTACTATCTAGAGGATTTCAGTTATTCGGTTTTGAGCATTAATAAACTCTGTTTCTGTTAAGTCGCGTTTGGGTCCTCCTTCACCTGCATAACAGAAAACAACCTTTCTTTTCAGAATAGCCACTTTCTTATTACCTGTTTGAGCTGTTGATTAGATGGTATTCTTATCCGATGTCAACATAACTCAGTGACGGTGTCAGTCAGATTGGTCATGTTCTTGAGCTTTGGGTTAGGGTCCACCACCAGCTCTGTCCTTTTGCGGCTTGTTTTGATGAGAGCATCCCATCAGTCCATATTACATAATCATATGATGATGGTTGTTATAGAGGAGCAATTAGAGAAGTATGGGCCATGATTAGGGCTGTTGCAGTGACCGGATGGCGGTGACCGTATTACCGGCGCACCAGCAGTCATGAGTCATGACCTCAGTAAAATTCCACGTGACCATTGAGTCATGGTAATCTCCTTTTATGCACCCTGGACATGCTTTGGTAGTACCCAACTTGCTAACTACCATCAGGTCCTAATGGCCTGCTACTCAGAGCTCTATTGTCCCTCTAACCACTCTGACATCAAAGCAAATTAAATGGAAAATCACATCACACCCTTATCATCAAAACAATAGGCCTATCAACACCTCACTGTGTTGATCAATTTGAAGAAAGCAGTTCAACAGCAGGTTTAAATGTTGTGGATGTATTTTCAAACCACAACACGACGAAATGGACAACGCTTTCTAATGTGATGATTATTTCAAAACACCCATACCCATATTAGAGCTTATGCATATGCATAGGCTTATGAGCCCAAGCCCCCAAAAATGTCCCTGAATTAAAATTAGGGTTGTGCCCTTTTACCATACATAACCTGCCGCATATTGCGGATGGCAGAAAAACATGAAACAAAACTGATTTAAGAGGTATTTGGTACATAATTGGTCTAGCCTTTGAGTGTGGACTGTATTATTATGCACACTGGATGGACTGGTTACCTTATGCTACACTCCAACATTTCTATCCATGAGTCTGGGAGAGAACGTATAGCCCTAAGCGATGCTGTTGGTTCAAATTTGTATTTGATTTTGAATAGGCTAGTAATAGGGATTTAAAAAAATATTTTAATAATTAATTGGGTGACACATTACCTTTAGCTATACAGAATATCCTAACTCCGTTCATTTCCATCTCCTCTCTCTCCTTTATTCCTTTCTCAAGCGTGCAGACGGTCTGTCAACAATTTATGAAATGTGTTTCTTTGAGAAAACATGTTACTGTCAATGTTCCCAAACAGATTTCACTTGGTTTCCCAAATGAAGCACTCGGTAGCTGCAGGAACAATGTTGGAGAGGTCAAGGCATACCGTGTTTGGGTGGAATATCACCTGTCGGGCAGTGAGAGCATTCTACTCAAACAGGAATATCCCCTGCCAGACAGTGGGAGCATTCTACTCAAACAGGAATATCCCCTGCCAGACAGTGGGAGCATTCTACTCAAACAGGAATATCCCCTGCCGGACAGTGAGAGCATTCTACTCAAACAGGAATATCCCCCATAGGGCAGTGAGAGCATGCTCCTCAAACAGGAATATCCCCTGTCGGGCAGTGAGGGCATTCTACTCAAACAGGAATATCCCCCATCGGGCAGTGAGAGCATTCTCCTCAAACAGGAATATCCCCCGTCGGGCAGTGAGAGCATGCTCCTCAAACAGGAATATCCCCTGTCGGGCTGTGAGAGCATGCTCCTCAAACAGGAATATCACCTGTCGGGCTGTGAGAGCATGCTCCTCAAACAGGAATATCCCCTATCGGGCAGTGAGAGCATTCTACTCAAACAGGAATATCCCCTGCCGGACAGTGAGAGCATTCTACTCAAACAGGAATATCCCCTATCGCGCAGTGAGAGCATTCTACTCAAACAGGAATATCCACTGCCAGACAGTGAGAGCATTCTACTCAAACAGGAATATCCCCTGCCGGACAGTGAGAGCATTCTACTCAAACAGGAATATCCCCTGTCGGGCAGTGAGAGCATTCTACTCAAACAGGAATATCCCCTGTCGGGCAGTGAGATCATGCTCTTCAAACAGGAATATCCCCTGCCGGACAGTGAGAGCATTCTACTCAAACAGGAATATCCCCTGTCGGGCAGTGAGATCATGCTCTTCAAACAGGAATATCCCCTGCCGGACAGTGAGAGCATTCTACTCACAAAGGAATATCCCCTGTCGGGCAGTGAGATCATGCTCTTCAAACAGGAATATCCCCTGTCGGGCAGTGAGAGCATTCTACTCAAACAGGAATATCCCCTGCCAGACAGTGAGAGCATTCTACTCAAACAGGAATACCCCCTGCCAGACTGTAACGGCGTTCGTCTGTTGAAGGAAGAGAGTCGGACCGAAATGCAGCGTGTTTGTTACTCATGATGTTTAATGAATGAAAACGAAACGATACATGAAATAACTCAATACAAAAACAACAAACGGTACGTGAAACCTATTACAGCCTATCTGGTGAACACTACACAGAGACAGGAACAGTCACCCACGAAATACAAAGCAAAACTATGGCTCCCTAAATACGGTTCCCAATCAGAGACAACGAGAATCACCTGACTCTGATTGAGAATCGCCTCAGGCAGCCAAGCCTATACAACACCCCTAATCAGCCGCGATCCCAAATAATACAAACCCCAATACGAAAACAACATATAAACCCATGTCACACCCTGGCCTAACCAAACATATAACAAAAACACAAAATACAATGACCAAGGCGTGACACAGACAGTGAGAGCATTCTACTCAAACAGGAATATCCCCTATCGGGCAGTGAGAGCATTCTACTCAAACAGGAATATCCCCTGCCGGACAGTGAGAGCATTCTACTCAAACAGGAATATCCCCTATCGCGCAGTGAGAGCATTCTACTCAAACAGGAATATCCCCTGCCAGACAGTGAGAGCATTCTACTCAAACAGGAATATCCCCTGCCGGACAGTGAGAGCATTCTACTCAAACAGGAATATCCCCCATCGGGCAGTGAGAGCATGCTCCTCAAACAGGAATATCCCCTGTCGGGCAGTGAGAGCATTCTACTCAAACAGGAATAACCCCTGACGGGCTGTGAGAGCATGCTCCTCAAACAGGAATATCCCCTGTCGGGCAGTGAGAGCATTCTACTCAAACAGGAATATCCCCTGCCAGACAGTGAGAGCATTATACTCAAACAGGAATATCCCCTGTCGGGCAGTGAGAGCATTCTCCTCAAACAGGAATATCCCCTGTCGGGCAGTGAGAGCATGCTCCTCAAACAGGAATATCCGCTGTCGGTCAGTGAGAGCATTCTCCTCAAACAGGAATATCACCTGTCGGGCAGTGAGAGCATTCTCCTCAAACAGGAATATCCCCTGTCGGGCAGTGAGAGCATGCTCCTCAAACAGGAATATCCCCTGTCGGGCAGTGAGAGCATGCTCCTCAAACAGGAATATCCCCTGTCGGGCAGTGAGAGCATTCTACTCAAACAGGAATATCCCCTGCCGGACAGTGAGAGCATTCTACTCAAACAGGAATATCCCCTGTCGGGCAGTGAGAGCATTCTCCTCAAACAGGAATATCCCCTGTCGGGCAGTGAGAGCATGCTCCTCAAACAGGAATATCCCCTGTCGGGCAGTGAGAGCATGCTCCTCAAACAGGAATATCCCCTGTCGGGCAGTGAGAGCATTCTACTCAAACAGGAATATCCCCTGCCGGACAGTGAGAGCATTCTACTCAAACAGGAATATCCCCTGTCGGGCAGTGAGAGCATTCTACTCAAACAGGAATATCCCCTGTCGGGCAGTGAGATCATGCTCTTCAAACAGGAATATCCCCTGCCGGACAGTGAGAGCATTCTACTCACAAAGGAATATCCCCTGTCGGGCAGTGAGATCATGCTCTTCAAACAGGAATATCCCCTGTCGGGCAGTGACAGCATCCTCCTCAAACAGGAATATCCCCTGTCGGGCAGTGAGAGCATGCTCCTCAAACAGGAATATCACCTGTCGGGCAATGAGAGCATGCTCCTCAAACAGGAATATCCCCTGTCGGGCAGTGAGAGCATGCTCCTCAAACAGGAATATCCCCTGCCGGACAGTGAGAGCATTCTACTCACAAAGGAATATCCCCTGTCGGGCAGTGAGATCATGCTCCTCAAACAGGAATATCCGCTGTCGGTCAGTGAGAGCATTCTCCTCAAACAGGAATATCACCTGTCGGGCAGTGAGAGCATTCTCCTCAAACAGGAATATCCCCTGTCGGGCAGTGAGAGCATGCTCCTCAAACAGGAATATCCCCTGTCGGGCAGTGAGAGCATGCTCCTCAAACAGGAATATCCCCTGTCGGGCAGTGAGAGCATTCTACTCAAACAGGAATATCCCCTGCCGGACAGTGAGAGCATTCTCCTCAAACAGGAATATCCCCTGTCGGGCAGTGAGAGCATTCTACTCAAACAGGAATATCCCCTGCCGGACAGTGAGAGCATTCTACTCAAACAGGAATATCCCCTGTCGGGCAGTGAGAGCATTCTACTCAAACAGGAATATCCCCTGTCGGGCAGTGAGATCATGCTCTTCAAACAGGAATATCCCCTGCCGGACAGTGAGAGCATTCTACTCACAAAGGAATATCCCCTGTCGGGCAGTGAGATCATGCTCTTCAAACAGGAATATCCCCTGTCGGGCAGTGACAGCATCCTCCTCAAACAGGAATATCCCCTGTCGGGCAGTGAGAGCATGCTCCTCAAACAGGAATATCACCTGTCGGGCAATGAGAGCATTCTACTCAAACAGGAATATCCCCTGTCGGGCAGTGAGAGCATGCTCCTCAAACAGGAATATCCCCTGTCGGGCAGTGAGAGCATTCTACTCAAACAGGAATATCCCCCGTCGGGCAGTGAGAGCATTCTACTCAAACAGGAATATCCCCTGTCGGGCAGTGAGAGCATGCTCCTCAAACAGGAATATCACCTGTCGGGCAATGAGAGCATTCTACTCAAACAGGAATATCCCCTGTCGGGCAGTGAGAGCATTCTACTCAAACAGGAATATCCCCTGTCGGGCAGTGAGAGCATTCTACTCAAACAGGAATATCCCCTGTCGGGCAGTGAGAGCATTCTACTCAAACAGGAATATCCCCTGTCGGGCAGTGAGATCATGCTCTTCAAACAGGAATATCCCCTGCCGGACAGTGAGAGCATTCTACTCCAAAGGAATATCCCCTGTCGGGCAGTAAGATCATGCTCTTCAAACAGGAATATCCCCTGTCGGGCAGTGACAGCATGCTCCTCAAACAGGAATATCCCCTGTCGGGCAGTGAGAGCATGCTCCTCAAACAGGAATATCACCTGTCGGGCAATGAGAGCATTCTACTCAAACAGGAATATCCCCTGTCGGGCAGTGAGAGCATTCTACTCAAACAGGAATATCCCCTTCCGGACAGTGAGAGCATTCTACTCAAACAGGAATATCCCCTATCAGGCAGTGAGAGCATTCTACTCAAACAGGAATATCCCCTGTCGGGCAGTGAGAGCATGCTCCTCAAACAGGAATATCCCCTGTCGGGCAGTGAGAGCATGCTCCTCAAACAGGAATATCCCCTGTGTGTCTCATCTGAGCTAAAATAATCCAGTGGGCTAATCTCCAGGTAGATGATGAGCGTTATGCGTCATGTATGTGGTGCTAGGCAGGGCTGGGAATTGCCAGGGACCTAACGATACTTAGGTGCCGATATGATAGTATTGCGACTCTCAAGATTCTATAAGTATTGCGATCAAAGTTCCCTCTAATTTCTTTCGGCACTGAGCCTAATGTAGGCCTACCAGAGTGGCTTAACATCAAAAACAATGGAGAAAATGCATCCCATAACCTTTTAACATGGAAATAGCTGTTCTATCATTCAACCTACAGTAGTAGCAAATGTGTGGTGCTCAATGTAGGCCTATATGCCATGAGACTTTGGAAAAAAACATTCAGGGCTTGACATTAATCTGTTTATCCCACGTGTCCTTCAGACAAGGAGGTGACAGAAAATGTTGTTGTTTGATACAAGAAACCAGTTTACAAAATAAAGGGCATTATTATTCCCATACCATTATTACAGAGATGCTACTCTGTGCCTATTAAAAAACGTAGATTATTCAAGCCTGTCTCAAAATACAACACTGCCGCTTTATGACAGAAAAAAGCTTTTTAACTGACTTGCTTTTCAAAGATGTCTAGAAATATACACGCTTTGTGCTGTAGTAGGAAGCAATCCCTCCCCAATTGCTGACTACAAATGATCTATAACTGGGATAATAACTCACTAACTAGCAAAGGATATTAAGAAAAATTTGCACATGGCTACATGTTATTCTTATTAAAAAAAGCAATATTTATTATTATTGTTATTATTCATTTACAATTATATAAAATCCCCTTGGATATTCTCACAGATATATTATTAACCCTGTTATTAGCATGACAATATATATTGGTCATGGCTTCCAGGTGGTGCACAATGGGATTGCCTTGCAGTTCTCCAGCTGTATCCACTGAAAGTGAGCAAGGTTCAAGGTACGAGGGAAGGGGGCACGGGATGGGCCGCAGAGCCGGGCACAGAAGACAGACTTAGCCCATGGGAAACGGAGGAGGGAGGGAGGGGTGTGGACCCCCACCCTGCCACACTAGGTAGCACAGAGCAACACTTTAAGGGGCATTGCACTAATAATGGAGCTGACTAGGGAAACGTTCCCGCTGCTCTAGCAGGTAGCTGGACAATAGACTTGCCTAGATGGAGGCTAGGGGGAGAATTCTATTTTCAAATGTATTTCTAAGTTAAGTATTATTATTATTATGTATCACATCCAACTGTGATTGGGAGTCCCATAGGACGGCGCACAATTGGCCCAGTGTTCCTCTCCCTCTAAAAACAGAAAAAAAACCGTTTTGGCCTTTATTCAGATTACAATCGCTCACATTCATTAAAAAATATAAAAAAATTAAAATAAAATGTTTAAAAATACCTAACGTTGTATTACAAAAGTAGTTTGAAATATTTTGGCAAAGTTTATAGGCAACTTTTGAAATATTTTGTAGTGACGTTGCGCTTTTGTAAGCTGTTTTTTTCTGGATCAAACGCGCTTTATAAATGGACATTTTCACTATATATGGACGGAATTTATTGAACAAAAGGACCGATTGTGATGTTTATGGAACATATTGGAGTGCCAACAAAAGAGGCTCGTCAAAGGTAATGCATGTTTTATATTTTATTTCAGCGTTTTGTGTAGCGCCTGCTATGCTAGCTCCTTTGTTTACTGCTGGTGCAGATGGCGCAGGCTATCAGATAATAGCTTCTTATGCTTTCGCCGAAAAGCATTTTAAAAATCTGACATGTTGGCTGGATTCACAACGAGTGTAGCTTTAATTGAGTATCTTACATGTGTGATTTAATGAAAGTTTGAATTTTATAGCATTTTATTGGAATCTGGCGCTCTGCACTTCCCCCAGCAATTGGCCAGTTTAGACACTAGCGTCCCGGTCTCCCGCATGCCCACGTTCGATACAGGGATTCTTTGGCTAAATAGCCCAGTACTGTGTAGCCTATCCCGAACGTCACGTTGTACAACGCCATATTTTACGTTCCATCCTAACGGAAACCCAGAGAGTTTTTCATTTTTCATGGAATAGAAACACCATAATATTAATCAAATGAATCCCAAACACTAAAAGTAATCGGAAAGGTAGATACAAATTATTTGTGACATTGTGGTTACAATAAGAATGTAAACAAGATGCTGTGTTTTTATTTACAGTAGTGATGGACAGCTGGTGGCATTTTGAAAACAGGTTTTCAAACACTTGTAGCCTAATTAGCAGGACAATACTCTTTATATCCCAGCTACTGTAGATGTGAACATCCCCCTACCTGCAATTTTATGCTTAAGTACTCAAAACAGAGGTACAGTATTTCTTCATCAACATCTTTATGCTTTCGGTAATAAAATAACTAGAAAATAGACATTCAAAATGCAGATGGTTATTTAAACTACATTTTAGTTGCACTTCCACCCTGCTCCACGACCATGGGTAAAACCTTGCTGAGATGATCAATGTATTTGTTGCATTGTAGTATCGTCAATTTATCTAGCCAAAACGTCTTGATGGCCTCAAAAGTTTGGACACCTACTCATTCCAGTTTTTTTTTCCTTCCTCCATGTCAGGGAATTGAACCCCAGTCTCCCGTGTGCTCGAACAACAAGGGGATTGTTTAGTTAAATAGCCCAGCACTGTAGCCTATTCCCGACCATCACGTTGTACAGCACCATCTTTTCCATTCCATCCTAATGGATATCCAGAGGGTTTTTCATTTTTCTTGGAATAGAAACACCATAATATTAATCAAATTAATTAAGCACAATGTCTTAAAATCAGTCCCATATACTATGTTCTTACAAAAAAGGTTTTAAATTCTCAAGTACAGCCATTACTGAAGGCTATCAAATGCTTCTCAAAGATGCCCTCTGGTGGTCAAACTAGCACCAACGAGCATTAATGGTACCAGTGGTTGGCACTTAAATAACTTGCCATAGAATTCTGTGGCACCACGCAATCTGTGCTGTGGTACGCTGCAATATTTAAAGGACGAAACACTGTATGTTGCATTAGAAGTGGCTAATATTGCTTTGATTCCTTCAAAATTGCCTCAGTAAAGGGAAACGTTGATAGTGATAACTAACAGGGAAAACTCTAGAAAGTGAAATGAATTTCTATCTTGTGCTTCTCTCCATGGGCTGATATTTGTTCGGAGCTCTGCGGCAGTCCCCTGAGGGAGCTGCGTGGCTGTCTCTGGCTACTGTGCATGTGCAGCTTAGAGGGAACATTGATTGCGATTCGATACTGTGATTTTTTTGCGATTCGTTGTTCCAAACTTATTGTTCACCATGTGTCTGCTGCTGAGGGACAAGAAAGATCCATGAGCAAATTGGCTCCCTATTTAAAAATAACATGGAGAACAAATTATGAAGGAAAAATACTGGAGTTTTGGTGCAGGTAGAGCCGACTACTGTCTTTTGTATTCATGCATCCATGCACAATACTGCTTTTATGCATTTAATAATAAAACACTATAGAAGATAGTACTGCCAGCCCAGCTGCCTGTACACAGGAAACATGGAAAATAGGGATTGTTCCCCCACAGCAACATCCTACCCATCATCCCAGAGCTAAGATTAAACCTTTAGTCATCCCTTGTCAATGTATATTTCCTGTATTTATACTGTAAACTAGCCATCCTAAACATGTTCAGGATTTTGCACAAGGCTTATGCTAAACCCTGAACATGTTTAGCAGGACTAGTACAACATTAGAAAATCAGTGAAGCTGAAAGCGCATATTAACTAATGGAAAATAACAGCGTATGCGGGCGATGTTGGGCCCTAATAATTAGGGTTTATTAGAGCTGCTGGGGTCTGGGAAGGCCATTCTAGGTGTTGACAGACAGGGCATTATCTCCAGAGGAGCAATAGTGTAGAGACTCTGCCCATCATTAAACATTAAAACACAATTATCCTGGCACACTAGTCACTCCAGCTGAATCCTAAATGAGTGTAAAGCTTAATAAGAAATTGCATTAACATTAAGCCTGGTGTCTTGGAGAGACTTGGCAACTAATAATACTGAATATCTTAGCAGGTCAACTCCTGATTTAACTCAATAATAACAGTGAAATGAATGTTTAGGCCCCCGCAGAAAATGGCACAGTAATTTATTCACAGTTGAATTATTCACACGTTTCAGTAAAACATTCTTCAGCATTTGGTCAAACTTCATCATGACATAACACAGGGCCACCGTAGACCTTCAGGGTCCACTTTGCCCTTTTTCATTTCTAAAACACAACCATGTCTGTTGTGTTCCCAATTAATAATGAAACGGTTGTGGTCCTTCTCTCTCACCACCACCACTGTTTGCCTCTGTGCTTGACCACTCTGCAATGCTCAGGAGAAATACTGCTGTCACACTGAAGCTGTAAGAAAGGCCTGTTGTTACTCACTGCCTGTTCATTTCTCATGCAAGCCAAGTGTTTGTATCAGCGTTTAATGCTCTTAGGAGAGTTGTGTAAAGCTAGGTGCCAGAGAATAACAAGGTCCCTAAAATAAACAGAACGTTACCTTGCGGCTGTACACTGTGGCATTTCATATTTTTGCTACGTCTGACCTTGCACACTCCATTAACAACATATGACATTGTTGAGGAGAAAGAATGGCTTTGAATAAATGAAACGAACAAATGGAAAAGTTACTTTTTTCCATCCGCCTGAAAATTGGATGTCCATGTGGAGGCTTTGTAGGGCTGATGAAGTGTTCATAGTTCTGCTCCACACACCCATGTTTGGCTGACTCAACCTTTCATTTGGCAGCTGAGCCTCATGAATTATGAAGTGATGCTGGAAGCTCATGGCAGCTAAATGAAAGGAGAGAGGGAGATGTGGGAGAGAGACATAGGGAGAGGGGATGCTCTCAGAGAAGGATAAGAAAGCCCTACACTGGTAAACCAGCATGGAGTAGATAGATGGAAATCTTCTCCAATCCAATCTTCTCAGACCTCTGAAATCTCAACCAACCGGAGGCTATTCTAAACTAGCATATAATGTTGTATATTCTTACAGTACTGTGGTTTGTGTGATACAGTACACAGCATTTATTTGACAGGAAAAGCATAGCATCTTTAAATTCCTTTTTAACTCTGAGAAATACTTGCTTAAACTCTGGAGCAGACATCCTCTACTTAACGTGGGTTCTGGGTTTTTGCTGTGTAGATGACAAACGCCTGCAGCATTCAAATCGCCGTGCAAGAAGTGGAATGTGATCTCTCATCTGAGTCATACAGGGCCAATAAATGCAGAATCATTGTCTTATCGCTAAAGGCCAAACATCTAACTTAACCTTTACTTTCATGTGTATATTTATTGATTGAGTACAACTCAAGTGCGACTCCCCTGAGAGGTATTTTTAAGATAATATGCAAGTCTAGAGTAGAGCATCAAAGCATCTTGTCTATTAGTTATTCATGTTAATAACACATCACACAATTTGGTTCCATGCAGGCTTGAATGAACTGTGGTCCCCCAAACTAGATTAAAAAAGCTTTATCATGATGACCAAACCGATGTAATATTCTCTATGAGGACTAGGTTCCATAGACTTGAACACCAGCAGCCCAGTGACTGAGATGATGTCTGAGAGGTTTTTAGTGAGACTGCTTGAGGGGCATTAAAGTCTGTTTTTTCTGCCTGATTATAGGATGATTCCATGTTTTTCATAATTCTAGTTCCCTATTTAGACTAAATAAATTCTTTGTTCAGCTGGCATGCCTCATCACCCCTCTTTTCCCCTCTCTCTCGTTCCATATCTCTCTCCCTCTTCCTTCTCTCTCTCTCTCTCTCTCTCTCTCTCTCTCTCTCTCTCTCTCTCTCTCTCTCTCTCTCTCTCTCTCTCTCTCTCTCTCTCTCTCTCTCTCTCTCTCACTCTCCCCTGAAGAGTCTGTCCTCAGTGTGACTCATTGCCCTGCTCTGCCTGGAAGCCCTCTTGCTCTCCCCTCGCTCTCCTCTTGCTCTCCTCTCGCTCTCCTCTTGCTCTCCCCTCACTCTCCTCTTGCACTCCCCTCGCTCTCCTCTTGCTCTCCACTCGCTCTCCTCTTGCTCTCCCCTCACTCTCCCCTTGCACTCTCCTCGCTCTCCTCTTGCTCTCCCCTCGCTCTCCTCTTGCTCTCCCCTCACTCTCCTCTTGCACTCCCCTCACTCTCCTCTTGCACTCCCCTCGCTTTCCTCTTGCTCTCCCCTCGCTCTCCTCTCTTCTCTTCTTGCTCTCCTCTTGCTCTCCTCTCACTCTCCTTTCGCTCTCCTCTCACTCTTCTCTCCTCTCCTCTGGTTCTCCCTTCCTCTTGTTCTCCCCTCGCTCTCCCCTCGCTCTCCTCTGGCTCTTCTCTCGCTCTTCTCTCCTCGCGCTCTCCCTTCCTCTTGTTCTCCCCTCGCTGTCCCCTCGCTCTCCTCTCGCTCTTCTCTCGCTCTTCTCTCCTCTCGCTCTCCTCTTCTCTTGCTCTCTCCTCGCTCTCCTCTTGTCTTGCTCTCCTCTCGCTCTCCTCTCATTCTCCACTCCTCTTCTCTCCTCTTGCTCTCCTCTGGCTCTCCTCTTCTCTCGCTCTCCTCTTCTCTCCTCTCGCTCTCCTCTCGCTCTCCTCTTGTCTCGATCTTCTCTCGCTCTTTTCTCCTCTAGCTCTCCTCTTCTCTTGCTCTCCCCTCGCTCTCCCCTCGCTCTCCTCTTGCTCTTCTCTCCTCTTGCTCTCCTCTTCTCTTGCTCTCTCCTCGCTCTCCTCTCGCTCTTCTCTCCTCTCGCTCTCCTCTCACTCTCCTCTCCCCTCGCTCTCCTCTCGCTCTTCTCTCCTCTCGCTCTCCTCTCACTCTCCTCTCGCTCTCCTCTTGTCTTGCTCTCCTCTCGCTCTCCTCTCACTCTCCACTGCTCTTCTCTCCTCTTGCTCTCCTCTCGCTCTCCTCTTCTCTCCTCTTGCTCTCCTCTCGCTCTCCTCTTGTCTTGCTCTCCTCTCGCTCTCCTCTCACTCTCCACTCCTCTTCTCTCCTCTTGCTCTCCTCTCGCTCTCCTCTTCTCTCCTCTTGCTCTCCTCTCGCTCTCCTCTTCTCTCCTCTCGTTCTCCTCTTGCTCTCCTCTCGCTCTCCTCTCACTCTCCACTCCTCTTCTCTCCTCTTGCTCTCCTCTCGCTCTCCTCTTCTCTCCTCTTGCTGTCCCCTCGCTCTCCTCTCGCTCTTCTCTCGCTCTTCTCTCCTCTTGTCTCGATCTTCTCTCGCTCTTTTCTCCTCTAGCTATCCTCTTCTCTTGCTCTCCCCTCGCTCTCCCCTCGCTCTCCTCTCGCTCTTCTCTCCTCTCTCTCTCCTCTTCTCTTGCTCTCTCCTCCCTCTCCTCTCGCTCTCCTCTCGCTCTCCTCTCACTCTCCTCTCCACTGCTCTTCTCTCCTCTTGCTCTCCTCTCGCTCTCCTCTTCTCTCGCTCTCCTCTTGTCTTGCTCTCCTCTCGCGCTCCTCTCACTCTCCACTCCTCTTCTCTCCTCTTGCTCTCCTCTCGCTCTCCTCTTGCTCTCCTCTCGCTCTCCTCTCACTCTCCACTGCTCTCCTCTCGCTCTCTTCTTCTCTCCTCTCGTTCTCCTCTTGCTCTTCTCGCTCTCATCTTCTCTCCTCTCGCTCTCCTCTCACTCTCCACTCCTCTTCTCTTCTCTTGCTCTCCTCTCGCTCTCCTCTTCTCTCTTCTCGCTCTCCTCTCACTCTCCACTGCTCTTCTCTCCTCTTGCTCTCCTCTCGCTCTCCTCTTGCTCTCCTCTTCTCTCCTCTCACTCTCCTCTCCTCTTGCTCCCCTCTTGCTCTCGCTCTTCTCTGCTCTCCTCTTCTCCTCTTCTCTCCTCTCGCTCCTGTCTTCTTCTCTCCTCTTGCTCTACTCTTCTCTCCTATTGCTCTCTTCTCTCCTCTCGCTCTCCTCTTGCTCTCCTCTCCTCTTGCTCTCCTCTTGCTGTCCTCTCCTCTCGCTCTCCTCTCGCTCTCCTCTCGCTCTCCTCTTCTCTCCTCTCGCTCTCCTCTCGCTTTCCTCTCGCTCTCCTCTTTTCTCCTCCCGCTCTCCTCTCCTCGCTCTCCTCTTGCTCTCCTCTTCTCTCGCTCTCTCTTCTCTCCTCTCTTCTCTCCTCTCGCTCTCCTCTCGCTCTCCTCTTCTCTCCTCTCGCTCTCCTCTCGCTCTCCTCTTGTCTCGATCTTCTCTCGCTCTTTTCTCCTCTAGCTCTCCTCTTCTCTTGCTCTCCTCTCGCTCTCCCCTCGCTCTCCTCTCGCTCTTCTCTCCTCTTGCTCTCCTCTTCTCTTGCTCTCTGCTCGCTCTCCTCTCGCTCTTCTCTCCTCTCGCTCTCCTCTCACTCTCCTCTCCCCTCGCTCTCCTCTCGCTCTTCTCTCCTCTCGCTCTCCTCTCACTCTCCTCTCCTCTCGCTCTCCTCTTGTCTTGCTCTCCTCTCGCTCTCCTCTCACTCTCCACTGCTCTTCTCTCCTCTTGCTCTCCTCTCGCTCTCCTCTTCTCTCCTCTTGCTCTCCTCTCGCTCTCCACTTCTCTCCTCTTGCTCTCCTCTCGCTCTCCTCTTCTCTCCTCTCGTTCTCCTCTTGCTCTCCTCTCGCTCTCATCTTCTCTTCTCTCGCTCTCCACTCCTCTTGCTCTCCTCTTCTCTCCTCTCACTCTCCTCTCCTCTTACTCCCCTCTTGCTCTCGCTCTTCTCTCCTCTCGCTCTCCTCTTTTCTCCTCTCGCTCTCCTCTTTTCTCCTCCCGCTCTCCTCTCCTCGCTCTTGCTCTCCTCTTCTCTCGCTCTCCTCTCCTCTTCTCTCCTCTAACTCTCCTCTTGCTCTCCTCTTACTCTCATCTCCTCTCGCTCTACTCTCACTCTCCTCTCGCTCTCCTCTTCTCTCCTCTTGCTCTCCTCTCCTCTCGCTCTACTCTCCACTTCTCTCCTCTCACTCTCCTCTCCTCTTCTCTCCTCTCGCTCTCCTCTTCTCTCTTCTTCTCTCCTCTCACTCTCCTCTTCTCTCCTCTTCTCTCCTCTCACTCTACTCTTCTCTCCTCTTCTCTTCTCTCCTCTCACTCTGCTCTTCTCTCCTCTCGCTCTCCTCTCACACTCTCCTCTTCTCTCCTCTCGCTCTCCTCTTCTCTCCTCTCACTCTCCTCTCGATTTCCTCTCGCTCTCCTCTTTTCTCCTCCCGCTCTCCTCTCCTCGCTCTCCTCTCGCTTTCCTCTTCTCTCGCTCTCCTCTTCTCTCCTCTCGCTCTCCTCTCGCTCTCCTCTCCTCTTCTCTCCTCTCGCTCCTCTCTTCTTCTCTCCTCTTGCTCTACTCTTCTCTCCTATTGCTCTCTTCTCTCCTCTCGCTCTCCTCTTGCTCTCCTCTCCTCTTGCTCTCCTCTCCTCTCGCTCTACTCTCGCTCTCCTCTCGCTCTCCTCTTTTCTCCTCTCGCTCTCCTCTCGCTTTCCTCTCGCTCTCCTCTTTTCTCCTCCTGCTCTCCTATCCTCGCTCTCCTCTCGCTCTCCTCTTCTGTCACTCTCCTCTCCTCTCCTCTCTCTCTCTCCTCTCTCTCTCTCTCTCTTCTCTCTCTCCTTCTCTCCTCCTCTCGCTCTCCCTCTCGCTCTCCTCTTCTCTTCTCTCCTCTTCTCTCCTCTCTCTCTCTCTTCTCTCTCTCTTCTCTTCTCTCTCTCTCTCCTCTCACTCTCCTCCCTCTCTCTCCTCTCGCTCTCCTCTCTTCTTCTCTCCTCTTGCTCTCCTCTCGCTCTCCTCTTCTCTTCTCTCGCTCTCCACTCCCCTTGCTCTCCTCTTCTCTCCTCTCACTCTCCTCTCCTCTTGCTCCCCTCTTGCTCTCCTCTTCTCTCCTCTCGCTCTCCTCTTTTCTCCTCCCGCTCTCCTCTCCTCGCTCTTGCTCTCCTCTTCTCTCGCTCTCCTCTCCTCTTCTCTCCTCTCGCTCCTTTCTTCTTCTCTCCTGTTGCTCTACTCTTCTCTCGTATTGCTCTCTTCTCTCCTCTCCTCTCCTCTTGCTCTCCTCTCCTCTCGCTCCACTCTCGCTCTCCTCTCGCTCTCCTCTTTTCTCCTCTCGCTCTCCTCTCGATTTCCTCTCGCTCTCCTCTTTTCTCCTCCCGCTCTCCTATTCTCTCCTCTCGCTCTCCTCTTCTCTCCTCTTGCTCTACTATTCTCTCCTCTCGCTCTCCTCTTGCTCTCCTCTTACTCTCCTCTCCTCTCGCTCTACTCTCGCTCTCCTCTCGCTCTCCTCTTCTCTCCTCTTGCTCTCCTCTCCTCTCGCTCTACTCTTCTCTCCTCTTCTCTCCTCTCACTCTCCTCTTCTCTCCTCTCCTCTTCTCTCCTCTCACTCTACTCTTCTCTCCTCTTCTCTCCTCTCACTCTCCTCTTCTCTCCTCTCGCTCTCCTCTCACTCTCCTCCTCTTCTCTCCTCTCGCTCTCCTCTTCTCTCCTCTCACTCTCCTCTTCTCTCCTCTCCTCTCACTCTACTCTTCTCTCCTCTTCTCTCCTCTCGCTCTCCTCTCTTCTTCTTCTCTCCTCTTGTCTCCTCTTGCTCTCCTCTCCTCTTCTTCTCTCGCTCTCCACTCCTCTTGCTCCTCTTGCTCTTCTCTCCTCTCACTCTCCTCTCCTCTTGCTCCCCTCTTGCTCTCGCTCTTCTCTCCTCTCGCTCTCCTCTTCTCTCGCTCTCCTCTTTTCTCCTCCCGCTCTCCTCTCCTCGCTCTTGCTCTCCTCTTCTCTCGCTCTCCTCTTGCTCCTCTCTTCTTCTCTCCTCTTGCTCTACTCTTCTCTCCTCTTGCTCTCCTCTCCTCTCCTCTTGCTCTCCTCTCCTCTCGCTCTACTCTCGCTCTCCTCTCGCTCTCCTCTTTTCTCCTCTCGCTCTCCTCTCGATTTCCTCTCGCTCTCCTCTTTTCTCCTCCCGCTCTCCTCGCTCTCCTCTCGCTCTCCTCTTCTCTCGCTCTCCTCTCGCTCTCCTCTCCTCACTTTCCTCTCGCTCTCCTCTTCTCTCGCTCTCCTCTCGCTCTCCTCTCGCTCTCCTCTCGCTCTCCTCTCGCTCTCCTCTCCTCTCCTCTTCTCTCGCTCTCCTCTCCTCTTTTCTCCCCCCGCTCTCCTATTCTCTCCTCTCGCTCTCCTCTTCTCTCCTCTTGCTCTACTCTTCTCTCCTCTCGCTCTCCTCTTGCTCTCCTCTTACTCTCCTCTCCTCTCGCTCTACTCTCGCTCTCCTCTCGCTCTCCTCTTCTCTCCTCTTGCTCTCCTCTCCTCTCGCTCTCCTCTTCTCTCCTCTTCTCTCCTCTCACTCTCCTCTCCTCTTCTCTCCTCTCGCTCTCCTCTTTTCTCCTCCCGCTCTCCTCTCCTCGCTCTTGCTCTCCTCTTCTCTCGCTCTTCTCTCCTCTCGCTCTCCTCTCGCTCTCCTCTCTCTCTCCTCTTGCTCTCCTCTTACTCTCCTCTCCTCTCGCTCTCTCTCTCTCTCGCTCTCCTCTCGCTCTCCTCTTCTCTCCTCTTGTTCTCCTCTCCTCTCGCTCTCTCTTCTCTCCTCTTCTCTCCTCTCACTCTCCTCTCCTCTTCTCTCCTCTCGCTCTCCTCTTCTCTCCTCTTCTCTCCTCTCTCTACTCTTCTCTCCTCTTCTCTCCTCTTCTCTCCTCTCACTCTCCTCTTCTCTCCTCTCGCTCTCCTCTCACTCTCCTCCTCTTCTCTCCTCTCGCTCTCCTCTTCTCTCCTCTCACTCTTCTCTCCTCTCCTCTCACTCTTCTCTCCTCTTCTCTCCTCTCGCTCTCCTCTCTTCTTCTCTCCTCTTGCTCTCCTCTCGCTCTCCTCTTCTCTTCTCTCGCTCTCCACTCCTCTTGCTCTCCTCTTCTCTCCTCTCACTCTCTTCTCCTCTTGCTCCCCTCTTGCTCTCGCTCTTCTCTCCTCTCGCTCTCCTCTTCTCTCCTCTCGCTCTCCTCTTTTCTCCTCCCGCTCTCCTCTCCTCGCTCTTGCTCTCCTCTTCTCTCGCTCTTCTCTCCTCTCGCTCTCCTCTCGCTCTCCTCTTGCTCTCCTCTTACTCTCCTCTCCTCTCGCTCTACTCTCGCTCTCCTCTCGCTCTCCTCTTCTCTCCTCTTGCTCTCCTCTCTCTCTCCTCTCGCTCTCTTCTCTCCTCTTCTCTCCTCCTCTCTCTCCTCTTCTCTTCTCTCTCTCTCTCCTCTTTCTCCTCTTCTCTCTCTCTCTCTCTCTTCTCTCCTCTTCTCTCCTCTCCTCTCTCTCTCCTCTTCTCTCCTCTCTCTCCTCTCACTCTCCTCCTCTTCTCTCCTCTCGCTCTCCTCTTCTCTTCTCTCACTCTCCTCTTCTCTCCTCTCCTCTCACTCTACTCTTCTCTCCTTTTCTCTCCACTCGCTCTCCGCTCTTCTTCTCTCCTCTTGCTCTCCTCTCGCTCTCCTCTTCTCTTCTCTCGCTCTCCACTCCTCTTGCTCTCCTCTTCTCTCCTCTCACTCTCTTCTCCTCTTGCTCCCCTCTTGCTCTCGCTCTTCTCTCCTCTCGCTCTCCTCTTCTCTCCTCTCGCTCTCCTCTTTTCTCCTCTTGCTCTCCTCTCGCTCTACTCTTCTCTCCTCTCACTCTCCTCTCGCTCTCCTCTCGCCCTCCTCTTCTCTCGCTCTCCTCTCCCACTCCTCTTTTCTCCTCCCGGTCTTCTCTCCTCTCGCTCTCCTATCACTCCCCTCGTCTCTCCTCTCGCTCCCCCTTGTTCTCGTTCTTCTGTTCTCCTATTCTTCTGCTCTTCTGTTCTTCTCTCCTCTCACTCCCCTCCGCCCTCCTCTTCTCTCACTCTCCTATCGCTCGCTCTCCTCTCCTCTTTTCTCCTCCCGCTCTTCTCTCATATCTCTCCCCTCTTCTCTCCTCTCGCTCTCCCCTTGTTCTCGCTCCCCACTCCTCTTGCTCTCCTCTTCTCTCGCTCTCCTCTCACTCTCCTCTTCCTCGCTCTCCTCTCACTCTCCCTCTCCTCTCGGTCTCCTCTTGCGCTCTTCTCCTCTTCTCTCACTCTCCTCTCGCTCTCTTCTCCTCTTCTCTCCTCTCGCTCCGCTCTTCTCTCCTCTTGCTCTCCTCTCACTCTCCTCTCGCTCTCCTCTCGCTCTCCTCTCCTCTCACTCTTCTCTCCACTCCTCTCGCTCTCCTCTCACTCTACTCTTCTCTCCCCTTCTCTCCTCTCGTTCTCTCACTCTCCTCTTTTCTCCTCTCACTCTCTTCTCCCCTCCTCTTCTCTCCTCTCGCTCTCCTCTTGCTCTCTTCTCCTCTCCTCTTCTCTCGCTCTCCTCTCGCTCTCCTCTTCTCTCCTCTCGCTCTCTTCTCTCTCCTCTCGCTCTACTCTTATCTCCTCTTGCTCTCCTCTCGCTCTCCTCGCTCTCCTCTTCTCTCCTCTCGCACTTCTCTGTACTCGCTCTCCTCTCGCTCTCACTCTCCTTTTTTCTCGCTCTCCTCTCACTCTCCTCTCGCTTTCCTCTTCTCTCTTCTCGCTCTCATCTTGCTCTCTTGGCCAACATGAACCGGATGTGTCATGAACCCCATTGTTCTGCCTTTGCACAGATGCCATGGAGTGCAAGATAGGCTGATGACAGCTGACAGCCAGGGCCATCTGAGGGAAATCAAACTATCTTACAGACAGTCACAGATCAAGCGACCACTGAGAGATGCCAGGGTCACTGCCTTTTGTCCTAGACGAGTGGAGCTCAACACAGTGAGCCCTATTGTTACTAAGGCACTCTGAGATATGCACTAAGTGGGAATGTTTCCCACAAGTTTCCCTTTTTTTCTCCTCCTCACATCTTTTATTATGGAAGCTAGTTGGTTTGAGGGAGCTGTATGCGGCAGTCACACATGTGTTTCTTGGTCTGCTGCCAGCGTAGTAGGAAGCCCTTCCATTTCTATGAATGGCCACCCGGATTTCCCTACATCCGCTGCCACGAGAGGTTCCTTGGTTCATCAGGACCAACCCACATCCCCATCAAGAGGCAGAGGGACCGGAAGTACCCACGTCAGTCCCTTTCTGACCAGATCTAGTACAGCAGTCAGAGCACAGTGCTGTTCGTTCTGCCTCACTGCCCAGACTTTTGCACAGTGGAAACTTAATATAACTGAACAGGATCAACTTTATTTCTCCTTGACTAGAGTGTTGATGATGTAGACAAAATGTTGGGCATGGCTTATGCTACTGAAGTGCTATGAATTCATATGGAGGAGGATGCATTGTGTCTGTAATGTGGCTATTTATAAGTCTAGATGCATTTGGTCATTAAACACAATGAAAAACCCCTGGTATCACAGCATGAATGCATTTGAGGCATATGCTTGAGACCAGAGCATATATGTATGGTTCTACTTAAGACTACCTTCTGTTGTGACTATCCTGCTGGGTAGAATCTCTCATGTATATGGAATATTGTCTAGATATGGGACATTTTCCAGCTACCAGACCCATGTGACAACCACGACCCTCTGAAGGCGCCTCTCCTCTCCTGTATAGAATCTGCCTGTCTGTGTAATGCAGTGCGGTCATAATACATGGCACCATACAGGCATGCCAAATGCCAGGATTTACTGTGGTACCATATAAGGACATTTCTGTACTGGTGCCCAGGTACAAAGCTGTGCCAATGTCGGAAGGAATTGAAAAGGATTCTCTCTTTGTGGCCCAGACTCATGATAGTTGCTGGGGATTTTTAGGTTGGTCTTAAAAGGGTCTGTGAGGTGATTTTAGACTGCAGTTTGTTTGATGTACGAGGACTCTGTATGAAACTTCAAAAGCAAAGCTTCACATCAAAGTCAAAATCAAGTAGCAACCAAGAGAAATTGGGGAGGAAAAACCTGTTTAAATGAATATCTTGCTACATGATGCGTTGGTTATTTGTTGTTTTTCACAGCTGAATATGGAAACAGGCTCTGAGATCCGTCGTTTGATCGAGGCAATTACAAAAATCACTTCTGAAATGGAACAGAACTTCCATTTCAAAACTTTGTGTTGTTGACTGAAGCCTCCTCATGTTTCTTTACCTTCTGATGTTTTCGTTTTATAACATGCAGCCCATGACTTTTTCCTTCCCCACCTGCTTTTCCCTCTCGCTGTAATGAGCTCAGAATGTGTGTGTGTGTGCGGCGTGCATGTGATCTCTGCTGTGGGCATCGTGTTATCCTCCTTCTCAGGCTGTTTGATCAGTTTATATTGGCTCCTACAATAAGCAGAGCAGACCCATACTGCTGCTATGAATCCTAGCAGGCAGCAGTCTAATCCTGGGATAAAACCACCTCACAGACCTCCCCACTAAGACCTCCAATGTGTCAGTTGAGTCATCCCTCTGCTCTGTAGTAGACTCACTAGACTAGTCAGTCAGTATTAGACTGATGTGCAGCTCAAATGGCACCCTATTCCCTATGTAGTGTACTACTTTTGAACAGGGCCCACAGGGTTCTGGACAAAATAGTGCATAAATACTGGAGAGTAGTGATGCACCTATATAATATTTTTGGCCGATACCGATATCCAATATTTTCCTTGCCAAAAAAAACGATACCGACATTTAACATTTTAGCGGCCTTTTAAGCATTCTGGTACAGTTAAATAGTTAACACACACATGGACGCAGCAGTCTAAGGCACTGCATCTCAGTGCAAGAGGTGTTACTACAGTCCCTGGTTCGAATCCAGGCTGTATAACATTTGGCTGTGATTGGGAGTCCCATAGTGCGGCACACAATTGGCCCAGCGTCGTCCGGGCCGTCATTGTAAAAAATAATTTGTTCTTAACTGACTTGCCTAGTTAAATAAAGGTACACACACAAACACACACACACACACAGACACACACACACACACCACACTGACCAAAAAGTCATTTTGTTGGCATTTACGTATGTCCCCATTACCAGTAAAACATCATCAAAACCTATTTCTTTCACTTACTTGCTGTGCTTTTTCGTTGTTCATTTGCTCAGTCGTTTCATTCTCAACCAGGATTTCTATGGAACGCCGTTTGGGTCTTTGCGTATCAAAATAGATATCAAATAAGCTTGTTGACCAATCAGGACCTGAATATGACTGCACGTCACATAAAAATTTGACGCATTCATACAATTTTAAGTAGTTATTACACATTGATTACACTATAACTCGTATTGTATATGTCACAACGGTTCATCAATACGTATGCTATGATGCTGGTAAAGTTGTCTCGTGCACCTACAGTGCTGGTCATAAAGCTAGCTAGCTCATAGATGCAAACAATATTCTTCCCCAAAAACATAGCAAAACTACATAATCTAGGTGTCGTCATCAAAAATAACTCTAATTTATAAGACAGTTCTTATTTGATCAATGGTGGCCGGACCCATCTATGTGAACCTAGCCACAATAAGGATTAGCCACAATCGTGGACTTTGCGATTAGCCTTCAAAATAAAACTATGGCATAATTCTACTATATGTATTAATTTTCATCACTGTCATTTACATACTTTTATTTTGAAGGCAAACCGCAAATTCCACTATTGTGCCTAATCCTTATTGTGGCTAGCTTCACAACACATAACCCGGTGCTGTCACGCCTTGGTCATAGTGTTTTGTGTTTTCGTTATATATTTGGTCAGGCCAGGGTGTGACATGGGTTTATGTTGTGTTTCGTATTGGGGGTTTTGTAGGCATTGGGATTGCGGCTGAGTAGGGGTGTAGCATAGGTTGGCTGCCTGAGGTGGTTCTCAATCAGAGTCAGGTGATTCTCGTTGTCTCTGATTGGAAACCGTATTTAGGTAGCCTGGGTTTCGCTTTGTATTTCGTGGGTGATTAGGTTCTAATTAGGTTTTCACGTTCCGTTTGTTGTTTTTCTTTTGTATTAAGTTATTTCATGTATCGCTCTTCATTTATTAAAGACATGAGTAACCACCACGCTGCATTTCGGTCCGACTCTCTTTCAACAAACGAAGAACGCCATTACAGGTGCGGCCGAGCCTCACTAGCCAGATGAATCTAGCTGGCTGCTTATAATGTTAGCTTTGGGCAACAGGGTTCAGTAGCTGGCTAGCTATTATTTTCATGAACTGAAGTTCAATTTCAATAGTCGAACAACAAGTGGCAACCTAGCTAATACTTACTCACAAGAATTCCTAAATCATTGCTAAGAATAATGAAAATGACTGCAGTTTCCACTGGTCATTGTTTTCAGGCGGGTTGCATTGGTGCTAGCTAGGTACCAAACTAAAACTAGCTAACCTAGAAGTTGCGGTCAAACAAATGATGCTTTATTACCAATGCGGTATTGTAAACACATCGTTCGTGGCCGGTGTTTGCTTGTTTGCAGACTTTTTTGTACAGCTTTGACAGTGCTACTGTATCTTTTTTGACACGCAAAGACACAAATGGCGTTCCATAGCATGTATGTCGTCAAGCTAATAGCAGTGACGCTATTACTGTGTAACTCCGGTAGGGCAGCATCTGAATGATAGCGCACTTGGTAGTGTGCACCGGTACTCGACCAGTCGGCGAAAGCCAACATCACCTACGACATTTACATTTTACATTTAAGTCATTTAGCAGACGCTCTTATCCAGAGCGACTTACAAATTGGTGCATTCACCTTATGACATCGAGTGGAACAGTCACTTTACAATAGTGCATCTAAATCTTAAAGGGGGGGGTGAGAGGGATTACTTATCCTATCCTAGGTATTCCTTAAAGAGGTGGGGTTTCAGGTGTCTCCGGAAGGTGGTGATTGACTCCGCTGTCCTGGCGTCGTGAGGGAGTTTGTTCCACCATTGGGGGGCCAGAGCAGCGAACAGTTTTGACTGGGCTGAGCGGGAGCTGTACTTCCTCAGTGGTAGGGAGGCGAGCAGGCCAGAGAACGGTTGATTGTCAAGGGCAATGAATTCCATTATCTTGGCTTTAACGGATTTCGCCTTTGAGTTGTCTCAGCTGAAACGTTCTTACTCTTTCAAATGACTGCTCGACTTGTTGACTGCTCCATCCACACAGCAGACATTGTGGGCTAAGTTAGGAATGCTGTGTTCCACGTCTAGCGCCAATTGTTACGTGGCGTCATTATGTCATGTACCTACGTTATGTAGGTATGCACGGTAGCTTTGACATCAGTTTTTACATGGGTGTTAAACTAGACATCGGGCCGATACCGATGTTGGAATTTTTAGCGAATATTGTCCGATTCCGAAATGTTCACGATATATCGTGCATCCCTAGTGAATTTTATTTTATTTATTTTTTATTTCACCTTATTTAACCAGGTAGGCCAGTTGAGAACAAGTTCTCATTTACAACTGTGACCTGGCCAAGATAAAGCAAAGCAGTGCGACACGAACGACACAGAATTACACATGGAATAAACAAAACGTACAGTCAATAACACAATAGAAAAATCTATATACAGTGTGTGCAAATGTAGTAAGATTAGGGAGGTAAGGCAATAAATTGGCCATCGTGGCGAAATAATTACAGTTTAGCATTAACACTGGAGTGTTAGATATGCAGAAGATGAATGTGCAAGTAGAGATACTGGGGTGCAAAGGAGCAAAATAAGAAATAACAATATGGGAATAGGGTACAATTTGGGACGCACCCTCAGACTTTTTAGTCAGTGACTGGAGAGACAGTTGATGTAGATCTGACTACAGACACAAGCCTAGTGGGACCTAGAGTGTAGCCTACAACTCTCTGGAGGAAAGCCTTGTTCCCATTACAGACTATTTTTATCGCCCAGCTTCTGATTGGTCAGTAAGGTGTGTGTGTCTCATGTTGTGTGATGAGGTGCTTCTCTGCCATCTGTCGTCCTGCTCTCAGCCAAAATGACAACAGACCATGCCTAGTCAGTCAGTCTCAGGCCTGCAGGGAGGGCAGGGAATCTTTTTGGGTTTCCCTTGTTACTTGTTACAATCATTGTATTAAGAAGAGTGTAGAACAATTTAGTATTGTAACGCTCATGGCAAGGTGATGAATGTTACAACCCCATGTCACTCAATATCATGATATGTTTGCCTTGACAATAACAGCAATGGAGTAATCAAGAGCAGGAAAGATATGGGACCAGGCTAAGGTTTAGCTACTTATTATAAGCCAACCTGGGGTTTGTTTGGCAGTGACCGTATATTACAAAGTTACAGTAGATGTCTTACATTATACTACAGTTTGTCTAATCCAGACAGGGACAAAGACACCTCTTCTCAGTAGCACTGCATTGATCTTTAGGGTTTCAGATGAAGTGGAGGGCAAGGCAAGCCATCTGGTGCGCTAACAACAGAGCAGCTCAATATGTTCCATCTGTAGCATGCTGCCATTTTGTACACACAAAGGGATTAGAAACCTTAACCCCAGCATGACTTAACTGAATCTCTTTCACAATGCAACTATTGTTGCAAAATAGATACACATTTAACCTTTTAGTAGATGTTCTTATCCAGAGCGACTTACAGTAGCATTTAGGGTTAAGTGCTTTACTCAAGGGTACATTGACAGTGTAGGCCGTCATTGTAAATAAGAATTTGTTCTTAGGGCTGCAATCCCGTTAACGGGATTGATATGACAACAGCCAGTGAAAGTGCAGAGCGCCAAATTCAAACAACAGAAATCTCCTAATTAAAACTCCTCAAACATACATGTATTTTATACCATTTTAAAGGTAATCTTGTTGTTAATCCCACCAAAGTGTCCGATTTCAAATAGGCTTTACAGTCAAAGCATCACAAACGATTATGTTAGGTCACCGCCAAGTCACAGAAAAATTCAGCCATTTTTCCAGCCAAAGAGAGGAGTCACAAAAAGCACAAATAAAGATCAAATGAATCACTAACCTTTGATGATCTTCATCAGATGGCACTCATAAGACGTCATGTTACACAATACATATACGTTTTGTTCGATAAAGTGCATATTTATATTTAAAAAATCTCAGTAAACATTGGCGTGTTACGTTCACTAGTTCCAAAAACATCCGGTGATATTGCAGAGAGCCACATCATTTTACAGAAATACTCATAAATGTCAATGAAAATACAATTGTTAGACATGGAAATATAGATACACTTCTCCTTAATGCAACCACTGTGTCAGATTTCAAAAGAACTTTACGGAAAAATCAAACCATGCAATAATCTGAGTACAGACAACAAAGCAGCCAAAAAGATATCTGCCATATTGGGTAGTCAACAGAAGTCAGAAATAGCATTATAAATATTCACTTACCTTTGATGATCTTCATCAGAATGCACTCCCAGGAATCCCAGTTCCACATTAAATGTTTGATTTAATTCAATAATGTCCATCATTTATGTTCAAAGAGCTACTTTTGTTAGCATGTTTGGTAAACAAATCCAAAGTCATGAAGTACGCTCCCAAGTTGCAGACGAAATGTCAAAAAGTTCCGTTACTGTCTTTAGAAACATGTCAAACGATGTATGGAATCAATCTTTAGGATGTTTTTAACATAAAATGTCAATAATGGTCCAACATTCAAACAGTTTTAGAAACTTCAGCGTGTTTTCTATCCAATACTAATAATAATATGCATATATTAGCAACTGGGACTGAGGAGCAGGCCATTTACTCTGGACACCTCTGGGCAACTTTC
>NC_060185.1:31586479-31678979 GCF_021184085.1 Oncorhynchus gorbuscha
CTAGCCAGTCTGACTGCAGGGGTCACTAACTCACTAACCTTCGGATACTATCTATCCTTTCCGTGTCACTTGCATGGTTACATGACTCAGAGTACAAATATTTAATCAATTGAATGGATTCATGTATGATCATAACACAGACACCAATAAAATACAAAATATATAGATAGACCCTCACAACCACAAGAAACATGCGGTCAATAGTTTGTCTGCAAGACTTACCTCCCTTAGCCAGCTTATGCTGTAGCTTATAGCCTTTCTAAGCTTCTTAACATGTAATCTCAAAACTAAGCTAATTATTCATGGACAGCCCTCATCTCTGGTTGATGATGGTGAGTCTCTAACATCGAGCTCCTCTAGATTTAGAAAAGAAACATATATATTTTTTAATTATCTACAGTATATCGCAAACTCCACACACTCACAGCAAAACCTTTCTGAACTGAGGCACACCTTAAAGGCCCAGTGCTGTCAAAAATGTGATTGTATTTCCACACTATGAGGTCAATACTGTATAATTGTGAAAATTATGATAATACCCTTTCAGTGTAAGAGGTGTTTGAAACGACCAGCTGAAATGTCAGCGTGTTTTGGTGGGGTGGCGTTTGGCCTGCCTGGTTACATCATCAGGTCTAAATGAGTTAATAGACCAATAAGAAAGAGAGTTCCAAACCAATAATAGCTAGTTTTCAGTTTTTCCCTCCCCACTCCCAGACAGTCCTATCTAAATTGTTGCTTGAGAAATTGTTCTGTGCTAATAAGCACATTTTTTCTTTTAAAACATTCACAGTAAGATAGTTCATTCTTACCCAGAACTGATTTGATCTTGAGATACAAACAGCAGCAATGGATCTTTTAAAAAGTTAAAGTTGAGTACATTAGTCCGTTACTTTCATCTCAATTGTTCTAAAGGGACTAAATTACTTTTGCTAAAATGAACATTGGTATGGGTTAATCTGCTGTATCCTTACTGAGTTTTTAGCTCGGCCCTAAGACTTTGCATTTCAACATATTCCCATCTCATCACAATGATCTGATAGGACAACACAAATCAAATAGATACTGAGTCTGGGAATTTGCACTAGCCTGCTTGTTTGCTGATTTTCAATTTTTCATTTTGAGAGAGATTTTTGAAAAGTTAATTGCTTTTGATCTTCACTGGTACATTGCATCAATAATATATTTCATATCTAATTTTAGCTGATGGCAACCCACTATTAGATGCATAAATATGACTGCTGGTTAAATGTGTTGCCATAATCAGATCCAGACATTTAAATACTGTTATCTGGATGGAAGAACTTCTCAGGGTGAGCTTAAACGGGCAACCTGACATGACCTTGTGGAATCTTATGGTTACCTTATGTGCTATGTCAATAATGTACACACAGAAGTCTGGGATGGAAGTGGTAAATGTTTTCAGAGAATAAATATACTGTAGGAACGTGTGTGGTAGATGGATCAAATCAAATGAAACCACCACCAATTACTGGTTTTCATCCAGTCAACACACATTAAACATGATGAAGCTGAACATCTACATTTAGTCTTTTATAATTACTCAGATGTTCTACTGATATGCCTCTGAGCAAAGGTGGGAGGGAGACACATCTTGGCGTGCATGTCACAAATTAGGAAAATACATGTAAAAGACCCAAGCAACAGGAACATGAGACTCAGAGCCTGTTTGGAGCTTTAGTCAAAATTCAAATCACCATAGTCGCTGTGAATAAATTCACAGTCAGGTCACGTTGCCCATACAACAAGAATAATATCAGGCTCCCTCTTCTCACTGAATTACCTGCTTAGGTAGTTTATCAGTTGTCATGCCTCCACATTTACAGCTCAATGTGGTCATCACCTGATTATTTAATAAACTCCCATATGAACATTAGGATTCATTGTGAAGCTCACTAGCTAGCCAAGTGAATGCAATTGTCAAAAACTCCAGGTTAAACTAATTTCACTCGAAGGATGAAGAGTTTAAAATGAAGACGTACTCGCAGTTACATGTGATGTGATCTCAAAATAAATGAGTCATTTGCATGCTGATGTGATGTGACTGCACTTCAGGATGAGTGGACTGTGTTAGATGGACTGGCATACAATGTCCCCACTGAAGAAACTGTATGCCTCAGACCTATTCAGGGAACCTAACCATACATTTGTGATAATTATGAGGAGGTATGGAAAAAATGTGAAAACCATGACAATGATTTTGCATTTTAAGAGGTAGATTAAAGTTTCTGCATAAAATCACTGGAGAAGAAACACATGGAGGTGGGGTTGTATGTAATATATACTGCCATGCAATGTTCCCTCAAATGTTTCTCGGCACTGAGCACATTTCACGTCTGCTGAGCACAAACTTGAACGTTGGGAAAGTTCTGTGCAACTTCCAGTGTTCATTTACTGTGAACACTGAGGCTGTACCCGCTTTAAGTTACAGTTTAAGCAGTAGCCAAATAGGTTACTGTGGCTATTTGACCATGCTGCAGGCCTATCAGAGTGGCCTAACATAAAAAACTATGGAGAAAAAGCATCTTATAACATTTTAACAGCTGCTCTGTCATTCAGCCTACAGTAGCAGCCAATGTGTGGTGTTCAATGTCTCAAAACAAGCACATCTACTTATGACCACAGCTGTAAAGACAGTCCAGATCAAAGCAAAGGGCACAGTTCCATATATATGGCAATGGTCTGTTTGCATATAGGCCTACTGCAGCTCTGATTGGTTGTGCCGCACCGGTCTGTGTAGGGTATGGGCTGAGTCAAGCATGTCAATGCAATAGAATCCTACTCCGATGCGTTCTGCCTACAACAAAATCGGTTATATAGTTCATTTAGTTTCGGTATGTTGCGTTGAAAGTGGCTAATATTGCATTGATTCGATCCCAATTGCCACAGTAAAGGGAAGCGTTTATAGTGTTAATTTGTAATGAACTTCGTCTGTTGTTTGAAGAGAGTCAGACCGAAATGCAGCGTGTAGGTTACTCATGACTTTTAATGAAGAAAATAGCGGTAAAATACGAAAACAACAAACGAGTGAAACTAATACAGCCTATCTGGTGACTAACACAAAGACAGGTACAATCACCCACGAAATACAACGCGCACTCAGGCTGCCTAAATACGGTTCCCAATCCGAGACAACGAGAATCAGCTGACTCCAATTAGGAATCGCCTCAGGCAGCCAAGCCTAACTAGACACACCCCTAATAATACACACTCCCAATTAATACAAACCCCAATACGAAATACAACATATAAACCCTGGCCTACCCAAACAATTAACAAAACACAAGATACAATGACCAAGGCGTGACAGAACCCCCCCCTAAGGTGCGGACTCCGGGACGCACCTCAAGAGCATAGGGAGGGTCCGGGTGGGCGTCTGTCCATGGTGGCGGTTCTGGCTCGGGACGTGGAGCCCACTCCATCAATGTCCTAGTTCCTCCCCTTCGCGTCCTAGGATAATCCACCTTCTCCGCCGACCATGGCCTAATAGTCCTCACCCTGATCCCCACATAACTGAGGGGCAGCTCGGGACCGAGGGGCAGCTCGGGACCGAGGGGCAGCTCGGGACCGAGGGGCAGCTCGGGACAGAGGGGCAGCTCTGGACAGAGGGGCAGCTCGGGACAGAGGGGCAGCTCGGGACAGAGGGGCAGCTCGGGACAGAGGGGCGTCTCAGGACAGAGGGGCATCTCGGGACAGAGGGGCAGCCCGGGACAGAGGGGCAGCCCGGGACAGAGGGGCAGCCCGGGACAGAGGGGCAGCCCGGGACCGAAGCAGCCCATTACTGAGGGGAAGCCCGGTACTGAGAGGGAGCCCAGTACAGAGAGGAAGCCTAGTACTGAAAGGAAGCTCAGTACTGAGAGGAAGCTCAGGCAGGTAGTAGGCTGCGGTAAATCCTGGCTGGCTGGTGGACCTGGATGATTCAGGTTGTCTGGCCGATCTAGAAGATCTTGGCAGACTGGCACTTCTGGCGGATCCTGGCAGACTGGCACTTCTGGCGGATCCTGGCAGACTGGTGACGCTGGGCCGACTGGCGGCGCTGGGCAGACAGGAGACTCCGGCAGCGCAGGAGAGGAGAAAGGCTCTGGCTGCGCTGAACAGGCGGGAGACTCCAACAGTGCAGGAGAGGAGAAAAGCTCTGGCTGCGCTGAACAGGCGAGGCGCACTGGACGCGCTGGGCTGACTGGGAGTACTGGTGGCGCTGGACAGACAGGAGACTCCGGCAGCGCAGGAGAGGAGAAAGGCTCTGGCTGCGCTAAACAGGCGGGAGACTCCGATAGCGCAGGAGAAGAGAACAGCTCTGGTTGCGCTAAACAAGCGGGAGACTCCGGCAGCGCAGGAGGGGAGAAAAGCACTGGCTGCGCTGAACAGGCGAGGCGCACTGGAGGCCTGGTGCGAGCCTGCCCAAGCTTACCTGGCTCGATGCCCACTCTAGCCCGGCCAATAGGAAGGGCTGGTATGAGTCGCAGCTGGCTCTGCACCCGCACTGGAAACACCGTGCGCTCCATAGCATAACACGGTGCCTGCCCGGTCTCTCTAGCCCAACGGTGAGCACAGGGAGTATGCGCAGGTTTCCTACCTGGCATAACTATTCTCCCTTTTAGCCCCCCCCTCAATACATTTTTTGGGGTGACTTTCCGGTTTCCAACTGCGTCGCAGTGCTGCCTCCTCATACTCACGCCTCTCCGCTTTAGCTACTTCTATTTCCTCCTTGGGACGGTGATATTCTCCCGGCTGCGCCCAGGGTCCTTTTCCGTCTAATATCATCTCCCAAGACCAGAAGTCCTCATATTGCTGCTCCTCACAATTAACAGGGAGAGTAGGCTCAGGTCTGACTCCTGACTCTGCCACTCTCTCTCTGCGCTTACCCCCGTTACCTACGGTTTTCGCTCTGTATAGCCGTGCTTTCCTTTTCGATTCCATCCGTGTATAGCCCTCTTCGCATTGCTGTAGGGAATCCCAGGCGGGCTCCTGCACTCGCTCTGGGTCGGCCGCCCACCTGTCGATTTCCTCCCACGTAGTATACTCCTTGCTTCTGTTGTCCATAAGTCCTCCTTTAGGTCCTGCCAGTTCACACGCTGCTCGGTCTGTGAATGGTGGGTGATTCTGTAATGAATTTCGTCTGTTGTTTGAAGAGAGTCAGACCGAAATGCAGCGTGTAGGTTACTCATGACTTTTAATGAAGAAAATAGCGGTACATGAAATAACTGAAAATACGAAAACAACAAACGAGTGAAACTAATACAGCCTATCTGGTGACTAACACAAAGACAGGTACAATCACCCACGAAATACAACGCACACTCAGGCTGCCTAAATACGGTTCCCAATCCGAGACAACGAGAATCAGCTGACTCCAATTAGGAATCGGCTCAGGCAGCTAAGCCTAACTAGACACACCCCTAATAATACACACTCCCAATTAATACAAACCCCAATACGAAATACAACATATAAACCCATGTCACACCCTGGCCTACCCAAACAATTAACAAAACACAAGATACAATGACCAAGGCGTGACATAATTACAGTGCATTCGGAAAGTATTCAGACCTCTCAACTTTTTCCACATTTTGTTGAATTGGTCTTATTCCCTCATCGATCTACACACAAAACCCCATAAAGACAAATTAAAAGCAGTTTTTTAGACATTTTTGCAAATTAGTTACAAATAAAAAACTGAAATATGACATTGACATAAATTTTCAGACCCTTTACTCAGTACTTTCTTAAAGCACCTTTGGTAGCGATTAGAGCCTGGAGTCTTCTTGGGTATGATGCTACAAGCTTGGCACACCTGAATGTGGAGAGTTTCTCCCATTCCTCTCTGCAGATCTTCTCAAGCTCTGTCAGGTTGGATGGTCCATGCCGCTGAAAATAATCCCCACAGCATGATGCTGCCACCACCATGCTTCACAGTAGGGATGGTGCCACCACCATGCTTCACAGTTGGGATGCTGCCAGGTCTAGACGTGGCTCTTGGCATTCAGGCCAAAGTGCTCAATCTTGGTTTCATCAGACCAGAGAATCTTGCTTCTCATGGTCTGAAAGTCTTGAGGTGCCAAACTCCAAGCAGGTTGTCATGTGCCTTTTACTGAGGAGTAGCTTCCATCTGGCCACTCTACCGTAAAGGCCTGGTTGTTGGAGTCCTGCAGAGTTGGTTGTCCTCTTGAAGATTCTCCTATCTCCACAAAGGAACCCTAGAGCTTTGTCAGCGTGATCATCAGGTTCAAGCTCAAGCTCTCTGTCTCTCTATGTTTAGGCCATCTATCTGATGCTGTCTGGTCCAAACGGGTATGACATTGTTGCCGCCCATAGCATTGAAGGCAAGGGAAGCCAGTGAGCATCTGGCCTCCCTTGACAAAAAAGTATAAAAAATGTGCCAATCAGCCTTTAGCTAAAGTGAGCTCAACTGTGAATGGTCCTGGCACACCAAAAAAAAACTGTCAAGGGAAGCCAGTTTGAATTGGGCGTCAGTCTCATTGAGAGGATACGTCATTGACAGAAAAAAATGGGATTGTTGCATCTCGTTTTGTTGTCCTCTGGTGGATAGCTAGCCAGCTAGCTAAAATGTACTTTTTTTTCTAAATTAGCCATGGATATAAATAGGGATCTTACTTCCTTCTCCTTACTGGCCAATGATTATAATGGCGATTCGGCGATTCATTTATATATTGTGACTCTGGACTGAGAGGATTGAAGTTCAATATGTAGCTAGATGTAAAAGGCGAATGTTAAGTAGCTAACGTTGACCATGAATGGAAGTTAGGCTAGCAAGCAAGAATTTTAGCCAGGTAGCCTAGGACAACAAAAATAAAAGTGTGTACTGTATGACAGATTGATAGACAGTTTCATCAACATGAAAGAGAAGAGGATGGCATTGGCATTTCTCTGCAAGTGGGGTGAGTCAAAATGTTTTTCTAATTGCACATGCGCATACAAACACACACACACACACACACACACACACACACACACACACACACACACACACACACACACACACACACACACACACACACACACACACACACACACACACACACACACACACACACACACACACACACACACACACACACACACACACACACACACACACACACACACACACACACACACACACACACACACACACACACACACACACACGCACACGCACACACACACACACATGCACACAGAAATCAGAACCATGGACAGCCACATCATTTAGCTTAGGTTGATTGGACTAAATTGTTTTAAATATTTTAGTTGTCACTGTATTAGACTAAGTAGAGGTGATTTGATGATATTTAAATGTTGAAGTTGAAATGGTGCTGGAATAGTGGAGGCAGCTCCTGTTTTCATTGCAACTTGCGGTAACTCTAAATCAATAGTTGTTTAGTAGTCCAAAACTGTCGGAAACATTAACTTGCTTGACCATGCTGTAGGTCATGTAACTAACTGTATGCGACTGAACATGCAATTTGCTTGGTGGAATTCACTGGACAGAGGTTGTTATCAGGTTTTGTGATAAAAGTGAATAAGTCAAAGGTGTGGTTGAATTTATTCTGCCACTGTCTTCTTATTATCTCGACCTTTAGGCCTATACTGTATATCACGGTCGCAAGGCATATTAATTAACAGGTTATAGAGCAAACAACGCAATTATCACAACACATAGGTTGTAATATGGCTTTTTTTGTTATGACAATTCGATTAGCGTTAGGCTGCTATTAATTGTGAGTGTTTTTGATGAATCAGTCAAGCTAAAACAAGTGGATCACAGTGATTCTTTCATGGTTAGTATCACTGTAGTCAAGAGTTACAGAGCCGTCTACACTGAACAAAAATATAAACGCAACATGTAAAGTGTTGGTCCCATGTTTCATGAGCTGAAATAAAAGATGCCAGTAGTGTTCCATACTCACAAAAAGCTTATTTCTCTCAAATGTTGTGGACAAATTTGTTTACATCCCTGTTAATGAGCATTTCTCCTTTGCCAAGATAATCCATCCTCCTGACAGGTGTGGCATATCAAGATGCTGATTAAACAGCATGATTATTACACAAGGACACCCCCTTTTTTTGAATTTTCAGGGACACTAAAATCCGCACTGAGCTAAAGGGTAAAGCTTCCGCTTTAAAGGAACGGACTACAAAGGGAAGCCCAGCCGCAAGCTTCCCAGTGACACGAGCCTACCAGATGAGCTAAAGGACTTCTATGTGCGCTTTGAGGCAGGAAACACTGAAGCATGTGTGAGAGCATGTGAGTAAGACCTTTAAACATGGTCAACATTCACAAGGCCGCAGGGCCAGATGGATTACCATGATCCGATTGTTGAAAGGATCTACAGCTGCACCATCGAGAGCCTCCTGACTGGTTGCATCACCACCTGGTATGGCAACTGCTCGTGCCTCCGACCGCAAGACGCTACAGAGGGTAGTGTGCACGGCCCAGTACATCACGCTTGCTGTCATCCAGGGCTTCTAGACCAGGTGGTGTCAGAGGAAGGCCCTAAAAATTGCCAAAGACTCCAACCACCCTAGTCATAGACTGATCTCTCTGCTGCCGCATGGCAAGCGATACAGGAACGCCAAGTCTAGGTCCAAAAGGATTCTTAACAGCTTCTACCCCCAAGCCATAAGACTGCTGAACAGCTAATCAAAATGATTCTTAACAGCTTCTACCCCCAAGCCATAAGACTGCTGAACAGCTAATCAAAAGGATTCTTAACAGCTTCTACCCCCAAGCCATAAGACTGCTGAACAGCTAATCAAAAGGATTCTAAACAGCTTCTACCCCCAAGCCATAAGACTGCTGAACAGCTAATCAAAAGGATTCTTAACAGCTTCTACCCCCAAGCAATAAGACTGCTGACCAGCTAATCAAAAGGATTCTTAACAGCTTCTACCCCCAAGCCATAAGACTGCTGAACAGCTAATCAAAAGGATTCTTAACAGCTTCTACCCCCAAGCCATAAGACTGCTGAACAGCTAATCAAAAGGATTCTTAACAGCTTCTACCCCCAAGCCATAAGACTGCTGAACAGCTAATCAAAAGGATTCTAAACAGCTTCTACCCCCAAGCCATAAGACTGCTGAACAGCTAATCAAAAGGATTCTTAACAGCTTCTACCCCCAAGCCATAAGACTGCTGACCAGCTAATCAAAATGATTCTTAACAGCTTCTACCCCCAAGCCATAAGACTGCTGAACAGCTAATCAAAAGGATTCTTAGCAGCTTCTACCCCCAAGCCATAAGACTGCTGAACAGCTAATCAAAATGATTCTTAGCAGCTTCTACCCCCAAGCCATAAGACTGCTGAACAGCTAATCAAATGGCTACCCGGACTATTTGCATCCCCTTTTTTAACACTGCTGCTCCTAACTGTTTATTATCTATTATCTATGCATTGTCACTTTACCCCTATCTACATGTACATATTAGCTCAATTACCTTGACTAACTTGTACCCCACACATTGACCCGGTACCGGTACCCCATGTATATAGCCTCGTTATTGTAATTTTATTGTTGCTCTTTTATTTTTTACTTTCGTTTATTTAGTAAATTGTATTTTTTATTTTTCTTAAAACTGCAAACATCTTATAAGCTGTAGACCATACTGTTAACCAAGATAGTTTTCATCTTTATTTTTCGTAGCTGTCTATTTACCACCACAAACCGATGCTGGCACTATGACCGCACTTAATGACCCGTATAAAGCCAAAAGCAAACAAAAAAATGCTCATCCAGAGGCGCCACTTCTAGTGGCCGGGGACCTTAAAAAATAACTTATCATGAGAAAACATTGAGACTTCTTTCATTTGATTTTGCGCACCTGCTGTTATTTACAAATAGACACAGACCGCCACCCCTTGTCTTATCGGAGGCAGATGTTATGTCTTGCCGATGCATATAAAAACCAGCCACGACTTGGTGAAACTTAAGATATTAGTTTTTAATGTGCCGTTGGTAGGATAGGCGGGTTACACACTCGCCGACTAATTCTCAGCATCTTCTCTTCATGCGAATGATGGGGATTTGGGCCTGGTCGAGTATCTGGAGTAAATCATTTGTCCAGTTCGAGGTGAGTAATCGTTGTTCTGATTTCCAGAAGCTCTTTTCGGTCATAAGAGACGGTGGCAGAAACATTATGTACAACATAATGTACATTATGTACAACAACATACAGACAATGCCAACAAATTCACAAAATAGCACAGTTGGTTAGGAGCCCAATAAATGGCAGCCATCTCCTCCGGTGCCATTCTATGTGCAGGCATAAGCTTGGGACAACAAACACAAATGCATTTTATCGATGGCAATTTGAATGCACAAAAATACTGTGACATTTTTCTAAAGGTTTCTGTGGCCAACAGATCCATATCTGTATTCCCAGTCATTTGAAATTCATCGATTAGGGCCAAATTAATTCATTTCAATTGAGTGATTGCCTCATATGAATGGTAAATCAGTAAAACCAATGTAATTGTTGAATGTTCCGTTTATATTTTTGTTTATTATATATTTGTGAGTCCGGATGAGGGACCAGATGCTGCTTGAAGTGGTGTTGGAGGGACAGTAGGAGGTACTCTTTCAAAATATCCCAATGCTCTAGGGCAGTGATTGGGGACATTGGCCTGTATATGGTGTTGTCATTCTAATGGAATGTTAAACGGGTGTCCTAGCTGTCTGTGGTCACTAAAGATCCCATGGAATTTATTGTAAGAGTAGAGGTGTTAACAGTGGTGTCCTGGCCAAAATCCCAATCTGGCCCTCATACCATCATGGTCAACTAATCATCCCCAGCTTCCAATTGGCTCATTCCTCTCCTCTCCCCTTTAACTATTCCCCATGTCATTGCTGTAAATGAGAATGTGTTCTCAGTCAATTTACTTGGTAAAATAAGGGGGGAAATAAATATTTTTTCATAACCTTGTGAAATTGTTTTTACAGTAACACGATTCCTCTAAATCAATTTTGACTGTGAAATATTTTTGCTCAGATCATTTGAAAATGTGCTTATTTGTAATGCAAGCATCTCTGAAAGACAGACTAATTTCTTATCCACTAAATTGAATGAATAACATGATAACAGTATTTATACAAATTGGCATCTACCGTACATATATTTAGAAAGCCATTCATCATCAGAGAACTGAAAGCAAAATACAATTTTCTGTGGGATGCAGAAAAAGAAAAAGGTCACTTCAGAAGGAAATATGTCAACTGGCATCCACGGTGGAATAGAGCTGTTTCATGATCATCCACGGTGGAATAGAGCTGTTTCATGATCATCCACGGTGGAATAGAGCTGTTTCATGATCATCCACGGTGGAATAGAGCTGTTTCATGATCATCCACGGTGGAATAGAGCTGTTTCATGATCATCCACGGTGGAATAGAGCTGTTTCTTGATCATCCACGGTGGAATAGAGCTGTTTCTTGATCATCCACGGTGGAATAGAGCTGTTTCTTGATCATCCACAGTGGAATAGAGCTGTTTCTTGATCATCCACGGTGGAATAGAGCTGTTTCTTGATCATCCACGGTGGAATAGAGCTGTTTCTTGATCATCCACGGTGGAATAGAGCTGTTTCTTGATCACCCACGGTGGAATAGAGCTGTTTCTTGATCACCCACGGTGGAATAGAGCTGTTTATTGATCATCCACGGTGGAATAGAGCTGTTTATTGATCATCCACGGTGGAATAGAGCTGTTTCTTGATCATCCACGGTGGAATAGAGCTGTTTCTTGCTCATCCACGGTGGAATAGAGCTGTTTCTTGATCATCCACGGTGGAATAGAGCTGTTTCTTGATCATCCACGATGGAATAGAGCTGTTTCTTGATCATCCACGGTGGAATAGAGCTGTTTCTTGATCATCCACGGTGGAATAGAGCTGTTTCTTGATCACCCACGGTGGAATAGAGCTGTTTCTTGATCATCCACGGTGGAATAGAGCTGTTTCTTGATCACCCACAGTGGAATAGAGCTGTTTCTTGATCATCCACGGTGGAATAGAGCTGTTTCTTGATCATCCACGGTGGAATAGAGCTGTTTCTTGCTCATCCACGGTGGAATAGAGCTGTTTCTTGATCATCCACGATGGAATAGAGCTGTTTCTTGATCATCCACTGTGGAATAGAGCTGTTTCTTGATCATCCACGGTGGAATAGAGCTGTTTCTTGATCATCCACGGTGGAATAGAGCTGTTTCTTGATCATCCACGGTGGAATAGAGCTGTTTCTTGATCATCCACGGTGGAATAGAGCTGTTTCTTGATCATCCACGGTGGAATAGAGCTGTTTCTTGCTCATCCACGGTGGAATAGAGCTGTTTCTTGATCATCCACGGTGGAATAGAGCTGTTTCTTGATCATCCACGATGGAATAGAGCTGTTTCTTGATCATCCACGGTGGAATAGAGCTGTTTCTTGATCATCCACGGTGGAATAGAGCTGTTTCTTGATCATCCACGGTGGAATAGAGCTGTTTCTTGATCATCCACGGTGGAATAGAGCTGTTTCTTGATCATCCACGGTGGAATAGAGCTGTATCTTGATCATCCACGGTGGAATAGAGCTGTTTCTTGATCACCCACGGTGAAATAGAGCTGTTTCTTGATCATCCACGGTGGAATAGAGCTGTTTCTTGATCATCCACGGTGGAATAGAGCTGTTTCTTGATCATCCATGGTGGAATAGAGCTGTTTCTTGATCATCCACGGTGGAATAGAGCTGTTTCTTGATCATCCACTGTGGAATAGAGCTGTTTCTTGATCATCCACGGTGGAATAGAGCTGTTTCTTGATCATCCACGGTGGAATAGAGCTGTTTCTTGATCATCCACGGTGGAATAGAGTTGTTTCTTGATCATCCACGGTGGAATAGAGCTGTTTCTTGATCATCCACGATGGAATAGAGCTGTTTCTTGATCATCCACGGTGGAATAGAGCTGTTTCTTGATCATCCACGATGGAATAGAGCTGTTTCTTGACCATCCACAGTGGAATAGAGCTGTTTCTTGATCATCCACGGTGGAATAGAGCTGTTTCTTGATCATCCACAGTGGAATAGAGCTGTTTCTTGATCATCCACGGTGGAATAGAGCTGTTTCTTCATCATCCACGGTGGAATAGAGCTGTTTCTTGATCATCCACGGTGGAATAGAGCTGTTTCTTGATCATCCACGGTGGAATAGAGCTGTTTCTTGATCATCCACAGTGGAATAGAGCTGTTTCTTGATAATCCACAGTGGAATAGAGCTGTTTCTTGATCTTCCAGGGTGGAATAGAGCTGTTTCTTGATCATCCACGGTGGAATAGAGCTGTTTCTTGATCATCCACGGTGGAATAGAGCTGTTTCTTGATCATCCACCGTGGAATAGAGCTGTTTCTTGATCATCCACGGTGGAATAGAACTGTTTCTTGATCATCCACGGTGGAATAGAGCTGTTTCTTGATCATCCACGGTGGAATAGAGCTATTTCTTGAGCATCCACGGTGGAATAGAGCTGTTTCTTGATCATCCACGGTGGAATAGAGCTGTTTCTTGATCATCCACGGTGGAATAGAGCTGTTTCTTGATCATCCACTGTGGAATAGAGCTGTTTCTTGATCATCCACGGTGGAATAGAGCTGTTTCTTGATCATCCACGGTGGAATAGAGCTGTTTCTTGATCATCCACGGTGGAATAGAGTTATTTCTTGATCATCCACGGTGGAATAGAGCTGTTTCTTGATCATCCACGATGGAATAGAGCTGTTTCTTGATCATCCACGGTGGAATAGAGCTGTTTCTTGATCATCCACGGTGGAATAGAGCTGTTTCTTGACCATCCACAGTGGAATAGAGCTGTTTCTTGATAATCCACGGTGGAATAGAGCTGTTTCTTGATCACGCACGGTGGAATAGAGCTGTTTCTTGATCAACCACGGTGGAATAGAGCTGTTTCTTGATCATCCACGGTGGAATAGAGCTGTTTCTTGATCATCCACGGTGGAAAAGAGCTGTTTCTTGCTCATCCACGGTGGAATAGAGCTGTTTCTTGATCATCCACGGTGGAATAGAGCTGTTTCTTGATCATCCACGATGGAATAGAGCTGTTTCTTGATCATCCACGGTGGAATAGAGCTGTTTCTTGATCATCCACGGTGGAATAGAGCTGTTTCTTGATCATCCACGGTGGAATAGAGCTGTTTCTTGATCATCCACGGTGGAATAGAGCTGTTTCTTGATCATCCACGGTGGAATAGAGCTGTATCTTGATCATCCACGGTGGAATAGAGCTGTTTCTTGATCACCCACGGTGAAATAGAGCTGTTTCTTGATCATCCACGGTGGAATAGAGCTGTTTTTGATCATCCACGGTGGAATAGAGCTGTTTCTTGATCATCCATGGTGGAATAGAGCTGTTTCTTGATCATCCACGGTGGAATAGAGCTGTTTCTTGATCATCCACTGTGGAATAGAGCTGTTTCTTGATCATCCACGGTGGAATAGAGCTGTTTCTTGATCATCCACGGTGGAATAGAGCTGTTTCTTGATCATCCACGGTGGAATAGAGTTGTTTCTTGATCATCCACGGTGGAATAGAGCTGTTTCTTGATCATCCACGATGGAATAGAGCTGTTTCTTGATCATCCACGGTGGAATAGAGCTGTTTCTTGATCATCCACGATGGAATAGAGCTGTTTCTTGACCATCCACAGTGGAATAGAGCTGTTTCTTGATCATCCACGGTGGAATAGAGCTGTTTCTTGATCATCCACAGTGGAATAGAGCTGTTTCTTGATCATCCACGGTGGAATAGAGCTGTTTCTTCATCATCCACGGTGGAATAGAGCTGTTTCTTGATCATCCACGGTGGAATAGAGCTGTTTCTTGATCATCCACGGTGGAATAGAGCTGTTTCTTGATCATCCACAGTGGAATAGAGCTGTTTCTTGATAATCCACAGTGGAATAGAGCTGTTTCTTGATCTTCCAGGGTGGAATAGAGCTGTTTCTTGATCATCCACGGTGGAATAGAGCTGTTTCTTGATCATCCACGGTGGAATAGAGCTGTTTCTTGATCATCCACAGTGGAATAGAGCTGTTTCTTGATCATCCACAGTGGAATAAAACTGTTTCTTGATCATCCACGGTGGAATAGAGCTGTTTCTTGATCATCCACGGTGGAATAGAGCTGTTTCTTGATCATCCACGGTGGAATAGAGCTGTTTCTTGATCATCCACGGTGGAATAGAGCTGTTTCTTGATCATCCACGGTGGAATAGAGTTATTTCTTGATAATCCACGGTGGAATAGAGCTGTTTCTTGATCATCCACGATGGAATAGAGCTGTTTCTTGATCATCCACGGTGGAATAGAGCTGTTTCTTGATCATCCACGGTGGAATAGAGCTGTTTCTTGACCATCCACAGTGGAATAGAGCTGTTTCTTGATAATCCACGGTGGAATAGAGCTGTTTCTTGATCACGCACGGTGGAATAGAGCTGTTTCTTGATCAACCACGGTGGAATAGAGCTGTTTCTTGATCATCCACGGTGGAATAGAGCTGTTTCTTGATCATCCACGGTGGAATAGAGCTGTTTCTTGATCATCCACGGTGGAAAAGAGCTGTTTCTTGCTCATCCACGGTGGAATAGAGCTGTTTCTTGATCATCCACGGTGGAATAGAGCTGTTTCTTGATCATCCACGATGGAATAGAGCTGTTTCTTGATCATCCACGGTGGAATAGAGCTGTTTCTTGATCATCCACGGTGGAATAGAGCTGTTTCTTGATCATCCACGGTGGAATAGAGCTGTTTCTTGATCATCCACGGTGGAATAGAGCTGTATCTTGATCATCCACGGTGGAATAGAGCTGTTTCTTGATCACCCACGGTGAAATAGAGCTGTTTCTTGATCATCCACGGTGGAATAGAGCTGTTTCTTGATCATCCACGGTGGAATAGAGCTGTTTCTTGATCATCCATGGTGGAATAGAGCTGTTTCTTGATCATCCACGGTGGAATAGAGCTGTTTCTTGATCATCCACTGTGGAATAGAGCTGTTTCTTGATCATCCACGGTGGAATAGAGCTGTTTCTTGATCATCCACGGTGGAATAGAGCTGTTTCTTGATCATCCACGGTGGAATAGAGCTGTTTCTTGATCATCCACGGTGGAATAGAGCTGTTTCTTGATCAACCACGGTGGAATAGAGCTGTTTCTTGATCATCCACGGTGGAATAGAGCTATTTCTTGAGCATCCACGGTGGAATAGAGCTGTTTCTTGATCATCCACGGTGGAATAGAGCTGTTTCTTGATCATCCACGGTGGAATAGAGCTGTTTCTTGATCATCTACAGTGGAATAGAGCTGTTTCTTGATCATCCACGATGGAATAGAGCTGTTACTTGATCATCCACAGTGGAATAGAGCTGTTTCTTGATCATCTACGGTGGAATAGAGCTGTTTCTTGATCATCCACGGTGGAATAGAGCTGTTTCTTGATCATCCACGATGGAATAGAGCTGTTTCTTGACCATCCACAGTGGAATAGAGCTGTTTCTTGATCATCCACGGTGGAATAGAGCTGTTTCTTGATCATCCACGGTGGAATAGAGCTGTTTCTTGATCATCCACAGTGGAATAGAGCTGTTTCTTGATCATCCACAGTGGAATAGAGCTGTTTCTTGATTATCCACGGTGGAATAGAGCTGTTTCTTGATCTTCCAGGGTGGAATAGAGCTGTTTCTTGATCATTCACGGTGGAATAGAGCTGTTTCTTGATCATCCACGGTGGAATAGAGCCGTTTCTTGATCATCCACGGTGGAATAGAGTTGTTTCTTGATCATCCACGGTGGAATAGAGCTGTTTCTTGATCATCCACGGTGGAATAGAGCTGTTTCTTGATCATCCACGGTGGAATAGAGCTGTTTCTTGATCATCCACAGTGGAATAGAGCTGTTTCTTGATAATCCACAGTGGAATAGAGCTGTTTCTTGATCTTCCAGGGTGGAATAGAGCTGTTTCTTGATCATCCACGGTGGAATAGAGCTGTTTCTTGATCATCCACGGTGGAATAGAGCTGTTTCTTGATCATCCACAGTGGAATAGAGCTGTTTCTTGATCATCCACGGTGGAATAGAACTGTTTCTTGATCATCCACGGTGGAATAGAGCTGTTTCTTGATCATCCACGGTGGAATAGAGCTGTTTCTTGATCATCCACGGTGGAATAGAGCTGTTTCTTGATCATCCACGGTGGAATAGAGCTGTTTCTTGATCATCCACGGTGGAATAGAGCTGTTTCTTGATCATCCACGGTGGAATAGAGCTGTTTCTTGATCAACCACGGTGGAATAGAGCTGTTTCTTGATCATCCACGGTGGAATAGAGCTATTTCTTGAGCATCCACGGTGGAATAGAGCTGTTTCTTGATCATCCACGGTGGAATAGAGCTGTTTCTTGATCATCCACGGTGGAATAGAGCTGTTTCTTGATCATCTACAGTGGAATAGAGCTGTTTCTTGATCATCCACGATGGAATAGAGCTGTTACTTGATCATCCACAGTGGAATAGAGCTGTTTCTTGATCATCTACGGTGGAATAGAGCTGTTTCTTGATCATCCACGGTGGAATAGAGCTGTTTCTTGATCATCCATGGTGGAATAGAGCTGTTTCTTGATCATCCACGATGGAATAGAGCTGTTTCTTGACCATCCACAGTGGAATAGAGCTGTTTCTTGATCATCCACGGTGGAATAGAGCTGTTTCTTGATCATCCACGGTGGAATAGAGCTGTTTCTTGATCATCCACAGTGGAATAGAGCTGTTTCTTGATCATCCACAGTGGAATAGAGCTGTTTCTTGATTATCCACGGTGGAATAGAGCTGTTTCTTGATCTTCCAGGGTGGAATAGAGCTGTTTCTTGATCATTCACGGTGGAATAGAGCTGTTTCTTGATCATCCACGGTGGAATAGAGCCGTTTCTTGATCATCCACGGTGGAATAGAGTTGTTTCTTGATCATCCACGGTGGAATAGAGCTGTTTCTTGATCATCCATGGTGGAATAGAGCTGTTTCTTGATCATCCATAGTGGAATAGAGCTGTTTCTAAATCCTCCACAGTGGAATAGAGCTGTTTCTTGATCATCCATGGTGGAATAGAGCTGTTTCTTGATCATTCACATGGAATAGAGCTTTTTCTTGATCATCCATGGTGGAATAGAGCTGTTTCTTGATCATCCATGGTGGAATAAAGCTGTTTCTTGATCATCCACAGTGGAATAGAGCTGTTTCTTTATCATCCACGGTGGAATAGAGCTGTTTCTTGATCATCCACATTGGAATAGAGCTGTTTCTTGATCACCCATGGTGGAATAGAGCTGTTTCTTGATCATCGACGATGGAATAGAGCTGTTTCTTGATCATCCATGGTGAAATAAAGCTGTTTCTTGATCATCCACAGTGGAATAGAGCTGTTTCTTGATCATCGACGATGGAATAGAGCTGTTTCTTGATCATCCACGGTGGAATAGAGCTGTTTCTTGATCATCCACAGTGGAATAGAGCTGTTTCTTGATCATCCACGGTGGAATAGAACTGTTTCTTGATCATCCACGGTGGAATAGAGCTGTTTCTTGATCATCCACGGTGGAATAGAGCTGTTTCTTGATCATCCACGGTGGAATAGAGCTGTTTCTTGATCATCCACGGTGGAATAGAGCTGTTTCTTGATCATTCACGGTGGAATAGAGCTGTTTCTTGATCATCCACGGTGGAATAGAGCTGTTTCTTGATCAACCACGGTGGAATAGAGCTGTTTCTTGATCATCCACGGTGGAATAGAGCTATTTCTTGAGCATCCACGGTGGAATAGAGCTGTTTCTTGATCATCCACGGTGGAATAGAGCTGTTTCTTGATCATCCACGGTGGAATAGAGCTGTTTCTTGATCATCTACAGTGGAATAGAGCTGTTTCTTGATCATCCACGATGGAATAGAGCTGTTACTTGATCATCCACAGTGGAATAGAGCTGTTTCTTGATCATCTACGGTGGAATAGAGCTGTTTCTTGATCATCCACGGTGGAATAGAGCTGTTTCTTGATCATCCATGGTGGAATAGAGCTGTTTCTTGATCATCCACGATGGAATAGAGCTGTTTCTTGACCATCCACAGTGGAATAGAGCTGTTTCTTGATCATCCACGGTGGAATAGAGCTGTTTCTTGATCATCCACGGTGGAATAGAGCTGTTTCTTGATCATCCACAGTGCAATAGAGCTGTTTCTTGATCATCCACAGTGGAATAGAGCTGTTTCTTGATTATCCACGGTGGAATAGAGCTGTTTCTTGATCTTCCAGGGTGGAATAGAGCTGTTTCTTGATCATTCACGGTGGAATAGAGCTGTTTCTTGATCATCCACGGTGGAATAGAGCCGTTTCTTGATCATCCATGGTGGAATAGAGTTGTTTCTTGATCATCCACGGTGGAATAGAGCTGTTTCTTGATCATCCATGGTGGAATAGAGCTGTTTCTTGATCATCCATAGTGGAATAGAGCTGTTTCTAAATCCTCCACAGTGGAATAGAGCTGTTTCTTGATCATCCATGGTGGAATAGAGCTGTTTCTTGATCATTCACATGGAATAGAGCTTTTTCTTGATCATCCATGGTGGAATAGAGCTGTTTCTTGATCATCCATGGTGGAATAAAGCTGTTTCTTGATCATCCACAGTGGAATAGAGCTGTTTCTTTATCATCCACGGTGGAATAGAGCTGTTTCTTGATCATCCACATTGGAATAGAGCTGTTTCTTGATCACCCATGGTGGAATAGAGCTGTTTCTTGATCATCGACGATGGAATAGAGCTGTTTCTTGATCATCCATGGTGGAATAAAGCTGTTTCTTGATCATCCACAGTGGAATAAAGCTGTTTATTGATCACCCACAGTGGAATATAGCTGTTTCTTGATCGTCCATGGTGGAATAGAGCTGTTTCTTGATCATCCACAGTGGAATATAGCTGTTTATTGATCATCCACAGTGGAATATAGCTGTTTCTTGATCATCCACATGGAATAGAGCTGTTTCTTGATCATCGACAATGGAATAGAGCTGTTTCTTGATGATATCTATAATATTAGTCCAATACCACTTTTCACAGGGTATGGTATACATCATTTAATGTTCAATGTGTCTGAAATGTTGGTTTGAAGTGTTGAATCTAGCCCAAAGCTAAAAGTCTAGACTTGCCTTGTCACTGAACAATGTCTCAAAAAATACCATGTAAATGTCAAACACTAAAGCTGGAGATCAGACTGACTTGAGACTGGAAGCTATTGTTATCCGAGTGTCAAGAGAAGCTATTTTCGAGAGCCCATTACAAACCAGGGCAGTATGACCAAGCTACATTTTCATTTAAGCCAAAAAGTGCCGTGCTGGGTTCGTATCTGTGCTCAGGCAAAAATGATGTCGCTTTGGGCTCATCAGCCATATGGTGAGAGCACTGATTAGGACTTAGCCTTGCTGAGAAGAACACCATCCCATAAGTAAAATGTGGAGGTCCATCTGATTTTGTTTGGTTTGTTTCACATCTTTCCAACGTCCTTATCTGATTCAAGGGGACAATTCATTCAAGTGTCCACTTGGCTAACCAACAGGTACCCTCCTCTCAAAAGGCATCAGCTTAGTCACAACTAGCAACATTAGCGTGATAATTGATTTAAAACAAAGCATCCATTCAGAAATGAGTCATGTTAAATTTCAATGTGAGCACACTGCCAATCATTTTAACGAAATACAGCCCAAACACAGGAAGGGTTTCCTTTTCGGGTTATACTGTACTAACAAACTTCTGGAATATTTGAAAAGATACTTTAATAAAAGGTAGTACCTTGTATTTATGTATTATTCATAGTTTGTGCTTCTATGCATGCGCAAATACCCCAACAATCTCTCCTGATGCACATCCCCAATATCTTGTTTAAAGCACTTCACTTGTCCTTTAAAATGGGTCATCTACCTGCAAGCCTGGCTACACCATCTGAGAGCTCCAAAATCCTCTACTCAGAACGCACTCTCCTGCAGCACAGTGAGAGTCTATGATTGATTGAATGCCTAGGCAGATTTGGTTTGATGTTATGCTGTAAACCTGCAAACACCAGGTTTTAACGATTCTTCCACTGCCCCTACTACAGCCTCAGCACAACAATCATCAATACTTTTAGTAGGTTATAATTTGAGAAAAAAATGCTTTTATAATCAAACAAACAAAATGTAATGGTACGTAGCTAAAACAGTACATTTAAAAACCTGCAGAATCACAAATCATATTGCATGTTTTATACATCTACAGATTCTATACCTTAAAATACAACATAATAGAGCAACTAAAATAGAAATTATAGCTTTTAAAGATAATGATCTTCATTAATGGGTAGACCACCCAACATTTAGCCTCGTACTACCACATTGATCTTACGAGCTTACATAAATGATTCGCTACACGGATCCTTATAGCGTATAATTTATGTAAGCTCGTGAGCTCAGTGTGGTATACGAGGCTACTCAACAATGGCTTTTGACCAAAACCAAAGAGTCTGGATTAATTATTTCATCTGTCAACTTTGTATAAATCCATCAAGCCAAAATGGCATTGATTCTCTTCAGACCTTTGATAGAGCAGCAGTCACAACATAATGTGCAGCTTGTCCCAGATGTGGCCACTCCTTTTCACCGGCTGCTATTCTGTGAATAATTTGATATTGCACCTGAGTTCTATGTAGATTTCAAAGGGCTACAGGGGATACGCATTGTTGAAGTATTTTCTTCCCAGGCAGATGCCTCAAACCTGAGATATTGAAATAGAAATGTTGGATGGCTAAGCAGCAGTCCTCTCCTCACACTGATTTCCACATAAATGGCATCTTTGAAGACCGTAAAATGCACAGCAGATCTCACTGTCTCATCGGCAGAAGACTCTCCCCCCTAAAACTATTGGGCTGACAGCCAACTGCCAAGTGTCTTCCTCCTTCAGTTAGCTGATCTGAGGATAACTGTCATGTCAAAGTTCAAAGTTCTGCAGAACTGTCAACATGCTTTACAGACACTTACAGACTAGAGGTCTCAGAGCTTCATGATGTGATTATTCTGTGCATTACAGTGACATAGCTAGCTAGCTTGAGCAGAAACAAAGGTTGACCACCATGAAAACGATGTTAGTAAATAGTGCATAATAGTTGATTTATTAGACCATCATTAGAGATTTGACATGTTTTCATTGCTTGTCAACCAACAGTACCAGTCAAAGTTTGGACACACCGACTTATTCAAGGGTTTTCTTTATTTGTACTATTTTTGTACTTTGTAGAATAATAGTGAAGACATCAAAACTATGTAAAAACACATATGGAATCATGTAGTAACCAAAAAAGTGTTCAGCAAATCAAACTATATTTTAGATTCTTCAGAGTAGCCACCATTTACCTTGCTCCTTTGAAGAATCTAAAATATATTTAGATTTGTTGCACAAACGCACACTAACAATGACTACATTTCATCTGCCCAGACCCGCATGCTCACACCCCCATCCCTAGTGACTGCCTTAATTGTTGCCACTTGGCCTTAAATTGTGGCAATATATTTTTCTTGGTCGCACATGATATTTCAATATTTATGCCTGCCTGTCCCAAAAATAAAGGGACGGGGCTCTGCAGCTGCATGTCTATCACGGTCACTTCTCCACCCCTACCATGCATCAAAGGGGTATCCATGTGCTATTACTGTGCTAATGCCACGTGCTCAGTCCCGTTAGAGGATTTCTCTGACATTAGCTCCTTTTTATCCTGTAGGAAAGCCTTTTTTTCTCATCATAAAGAAGCTTACTGCAGCCTGGCATCCAATCATCCAGCAAACTAAACACAGAGCAGCTGCTGTATAAGAAAAGAGAACATTAACTGGATAAGCTAGACATTTCTGTTTGGGAACATTCATCTTCTCAAGGACGTATAGATTTTCACAATGACTCTCTAAAACAGCATACAGTATTGTGAACCATTGCTTCATCATGTGTATGGTAAAATATCAGCTATGTGCAAATGCAATGCAATTAAATTATAGGAGGAAATGTACAGGGAGAGGGAACATTTACAACAAAAGGAAACATTGTATTGCCCTGGGGAAACACAACGTTTACAGAATAACTGCTGTTATTGATTGTGAATTGTTGGCAAGTTGTTTAGTTCATTAACAGTTTGTTGACAATTTATAAACCCTTTTGCTCAGTCAAATAGAATGCATCTATTATCTGTTTAAAAAATATATAAACATGCAAAATCCATTTTTAGTAACATAAAATAACTAAATGAGCCTGTCGTTAATCATAAATAGTAGGTTTGGTTGTGGTGGAGTGGAGAGAAGGTATTATTGCTAATCCTGGTCACCCTCCGCATCCCAAATGGCACCCTATTCCCTATATAGTGTACTACTTTTGACCAGAGCCCTAATCAAAAGTAGTGCACTATATAGAAATAGGGTGCCATTTGGGACATATACATATCCCCTTAATGAGGTCCATAGTCCCAGTCAGGGGTAGAAATATGGTCTGATGACTGGACTGGTGAGTGAATAAAAAGCCCATCAACACTGACTGAGTGCGTGTATCATTCACCCAGCATCTCTACTGAGGATGTTTGTCATTTATTGGACAAAAAAGTAATCATCTCAAAGAGAACCATCAATTCTGAGAAAAGGCATGATATGCCTCTATAAATCATAGGGCAGCTAAACATTGAATTCGCAAATACATTTTTTAAGCACATCTTCAATTATTTGTTGGTTCTGAATGTCATATAGACTGCTCTGGTTTTGGTATTCTAATAATGGAAAATATTTATAGAGAAATGTCCAGGTGTCTAAACGCAAAGCTTGTGTGCTCCAGGACATGCTTGTATCACTCTTATCAATATGATGGCTGACCCTATACTTGTCAGTATTCAGCCACACATTTCCTCCTGACAGGGACGACTGGTAGCTTGCCATGTCTCAATGCATTTTGAGAGACAGGTTTGCTGTGGGCAGACAGGGCCTGTTATGCCACTGTTGTTTTGCATTCCAACGCATATTCCTTCTGAGTTGGTGGTTGGTGCTTTGTTTTGTCATATCACATCTCATGCAAGTCAATGTCATCCCCCCTGTTGTGTTCGAGCCCCTTGGTACCCTGTAAACGGAGAGGATCGTTTTTAAAACCACTCACTCTTTCCCTATAGACTGATACATCAAATACAAGAATGTCACTCACTGAGTACATATTTACAGGTTTGAAATTCTCCCAAGATCTTGCGTTTATTTCAAGATTTGCCACTTTGTTACTGACACTCATACGGTAGGTATCTAAAAGAAATACTGTATATTCACATTTGGAATGTTAGTCATGCAACAAAATGAACTACTTGTAACGATTTTCCTCCTCTTCTGAGGAGGAGTAGGAAGAATCGGACCAATATGCAGCATGGTAAGTGTTCGGCATTTTAATCAACAGCACTGAACACTAAAAATACAAAGTAACAAAAAGAACAACCGAAACAGTTCCGTCTGGTAAACTACATACAAAGACAGAAAACAACTACCCACAAATCATAGTGGGAAAACAGGCTGCCTAAGTATGGTTCTCAATCAGAGACAACGATTGCCAGCTGCCTCTGATTGGGAACCATACCAGGCCAAACACATAGAAATAGAAATCCTAGAAAACACAACATATAATGCCCACCCCAACTCACGCCCTGACCAAACTAAAACAGAGACCTAAAAAAGGAACTAAAGACAGGACGTGACACTACTATTATATATGAGCTCAGTCTACAGTTGATCAATGATCTTCAGCTCTAGGCTTTTATTTGAAACATGACCCTTCATCTAGGAACTGAGAGCGTGTTGAACTAGCAAGCTTGTTGTCTCTACACTCCTATAAGCAATAAATGATCAGCTGGAGGATCTTAAGTGCATTTTAGATACATATCAAGTAATACAGGCATCAACACATCACACTAAGTACAACCCATTACATGGATTTGGGTCTGTTAAAAATATTCTGTTATTACACTAAAAGTGTCTCTACTCCAGGACTGTTCCTTTGAGCTATTTATCAATTCTCTTACATCATACATTCTCTCTATAATTGTCAAATACACTAATTGCCTATTGGCATCATTCTTCAATGGGGTACCACAGAGGACAGCATGTCCATAGCAGCAATGCAACAGCACTTGTAAACTCATAATATACACAAGTATACTTTTTGCTCTACAGAGAGTATTTTAGAACAATCTTTATAATTATCCAGTAAGATGCAAGCTCAGTCTGACAACCTCTACTTCAAACTCTAATGTGCTGTTTCATTAAAGATGAAAAAGGAAGGAATAATCATGGAGAACATGGCGGGACTATGAAAGAAAAGCTTATTAGTATCTCTTTATACATGTCCTTCAACCAGCAACAACACTTCTTATTGTGAACACATTCAGTGTGCTGAGCTGCATTAGATGAGGAAGTACAACTACCGGGCACATTTGAGACGATTGGTTAGCAAAAGTATGACAAGTGGCATAGATTATTGAGGTCGTTTCTATCCTGCTGAAGAACTCTACAGGCAGATTGGACCGGCTACTGTTTTAACATCAGACAGCCATCCGATCCAAACAGAGGAAATTAAGTGTTTGTGCTGTCCCGGACAGTTGCGGCTGGGCAGATTGACCCAGAATAGTTCATGCTTTTTCTGGTTTGACTGCAGGGAAGGGTCAGCAGAGATGTCTGCTACAAAGTCTGCTACAGAATTGACTAAAACACTACTTTGTGCTCAAGGCAATACTGTAGTATCAAATTCTATTGGCGCTAACAATCAATGCAGCACTCATAGGGCCGAAGGAGTCCTAGCTGACCAAACATATTAGAGAGCATAAAACATGCAGAGTGTTTGCAAATGATGATTCCCACAACAGCAATTTATGCATCATGAACGTCAAGGTTAGTAGGCCTTTATTAGGTAGCTTTGAGCCCTGCTCTCCCTAGCACTAAGGCCCATAGTAACTACAAACTCCTTAGTGCAGGGGTCGGCAACAGGCAGCCCGTGTGCCAAAACTGACCTGTAAGTGATTTTGTTGACCCCCCAAAGTGTTTTGGGATTTTAGTTTTTAGTTAAAAAATATATATACTAAAATCATTGGAAATAATAATTTGTTCTTAACTGACTTATCCAGTTAAATAACGGATAAAAAAATCTCCTTTTGGGCTTAGTTGTGGTCAATTTATAGTGTACTAATTATTGTAATAATGTTCTGGCCCCCCGACCATGCGCACCACCAAAAAAACGGCCCGCAGTTTAATTGAATTGCCTACCCCTGCCTTAGTGAATGAGCTGCAAAGAGCTTAGAGAAGTGCTTGTCTGGGATATCAGCCTAATCAATATCATCTGATGCAGCTACTGAAAGAATATCCAGATCAATGTCACCTTCCTTGATTCAAAAAGCAGATATGGTCTAAGAGCTTGACTGGTTGGCTTGGCTGGCGACTACAGTACAGCAAACACTAGTTCATGTGTGGATAATAATATCATATCTCTTCATTGTAATTCCCTTATAAAGACAGTGACATCTATGCCCTGTAGCAGTAGTCTAAGGCTGTGCCAATGGAGGAACGGCCACATTGTAGAGGAGCGGTTCTTGGAGGAGACAGGTGCCACCTGTAATCTTGTTATCTTTGCTCCATAGAGTCAACAGAGAGGCTGGGAGGCTGATTTGTAGCTTGGGTATAATAATGCTCTTTAGCAGTAGCAGAAGGGACAGTATGAGATGCTCCAAAGAAAATTACATGGTCAATATGTCCATCTTCCATCTGAATCAGGATATCAGGATTCTAATGAACCTAGCTCAACTTGACCTTACCTGTCATTGGAAATACAGTAACAGTCAAAAGTTTGGACACACCTACTCATTCAAGGGTTTTCTTTATTTTTACTATGTTCTACATTGTAGAATGATAGTGAAGACATGTAGAAAACAAAAAATAGTTATATATATTAGATTTTAGATTCTTCAAAATAGCCACCCTTTACCTTGATGACAGCTTTGCACACTAGTTTAAAAAAGGTTACATTTTTTAAAAATGGCATTCTCTCAACCAGCTTCCTGAGGAATGCTTTTCCAACAGTCTTGAAGGAGTTCCCACATATGCTGAGCACTTGTTGGCTGCTTTTCCTTCACTCTGCAGTCCTACTCAATTGGGTTGAGGTTGGGCAATTGTGGAGGCCAGGTCAACCGATTCAGCACTCCATTACTCTCCCTCTTGGACAAATAGCCCTTACACGGCCTGGAGGTGTGTTTTGGGTCATTGTCCTGTTGAAAAACAAATGATAGTCCTGCTAAACGCAAACCAGATGGGATGGCGTATGTCTGCAGAATGCTGTGGTTGCTATGCTGGTTAAGTGTGACTTGAATTCTAAATATATCACAGACAGTGTCACCAGCCAAGCACCCCCACACCATCACACCTCCTCCTCCATGCTTCACGGTGGGAACCACACATGCAGAGATCATCCATTCACCTACTCTGCATTTCAAAGACACAGTGGTTGGAACCAAAAATCTCAAATTTGGACTCATCCGACCAAAGAACATATTTCCACCAGTCTAATGTCCACTGCTCGTGTTTATTGGCCAAAGCACGTCTCTTCTTAGTATTGGTGTCCTTTAGAAGTAGTTTCTTTGCAGCAATTTGACCATGAAGGCCAGATTCATGCAGTCTCCTCTGAACAGTTGATGTTGAGATGTGTCTGTTACTTGAACTCTGTAAAGCATTTATTTGGGCTGCAATGAACTTATCCTCTGCAGCAGAGGTAACTCTGGGTCTTCCTTTCCTGTGGTGGTCCTCATGAGAGCCAGTTTCATCATAGCGCTTGATGGTTTTTGCAACTGCACTTGAAGAAACTTTCAAAGTTCTTGACATTTTCCAGATTTACTGACCTTCATATCTTAAAGTAATGATGGACTGTCATTTCTCTTTGCTTATTTGAGCTGTTCTTGCTGTTCTTGTCTTTTATCAAATATGGCTATCTTCTAACCCTAACCCTAACCCTAACCCACCCAAACCTTGTCACAACGCAACTGATTGGTTCAAACTCATACTGGGAAGAAATTCCACAAATTAATTTTTAACAAGGCACACTTGTTAATTGAAATGCATTCCTGGTGACCTCCTCATGACACTGGTTGAGAAAATGTCAAGTGTGCAAAGTTGTCATCAAGGCAAAGAGTGGCAACTGAAGAATCTCAAATATACAATATATTTAGATTTGTTTACACTTTTTTGGTTACTACATGATTCCATACGTGTTATTTCATATCTTTGATGCCTTCACTATTATTCTACAATGTAGAAAATAGTAAATAAATAAAAACTTTGAATGAGTAGGTGTGTCCAAACTTCTGACTGGTACTGTACATCTGGTTCTACCTTGAGTCCTCATCTTCGCTTCCCAGTCAATCAACTGCTCACTCTCATCATCAAGCTATAGAGGTGATTTCTGTTCTTTAAACACCATGTGTTTCTGCCTCTCTCCATTCAATGGTCCTTTGCTCCTCTGGTACAGTGTGCTCCCTCCATGCTGACTGTGGTGACTAGCTGTGTTCTCTGCTGCCCTTGAGCTCCATCCTACATCTCATGCTTTGCATGCCACATGTAACAGGTCAACCCTTTGGCTCCCCAGCCCCAGGACCCAGCCTGGTTTATCTGCTAATGCCAAGAGAGACCCTGGTCTGCCCCAGGACGAGATGCACGCTCCAGGCCTATGCTCATCACCCAGGTCCCCTGGGGGTACTAAAAGCAATTTCCCCTTATTCAGATTTTAAGCTCAACTTTAGGGGCGGCTAAAGGTATAGGTATAGGTATAATATGTATCAACCGACCGATCATTCTAAAGGTTGTTTGCTTAGTTAGAATACCACATTTTACATGAGCAAGTCAAACAGCACTATCTTCTAGTTTCATTGTTTCATAACTAATCTTTAGTACAACAGCATGCACATTTTTTGTTAACACTAACACTCGGGAGGCGAAGGTCAAGTAATGCGTCCTCTGAAACATGACCCGCTTAACCCAGAAGCCAACCACACCAATGTGTTGGAGGAAACACCGTTCAACTGACAACCAAGGTCAGCCTGCAGGGTACTTGCCTCCCACAAAGAGTCCCTAGAGCGCGATGAGCCAAGGAAAGCCCCACCAGCTAAACCCTCCCCTAACCCGGAAGATGCTTGGCCATTTGTGCACCGCCTTATTGAACTCCCGATCACAGCCGGTTGTGATACAGCCCGGGATCGAACCCGGGTCTGTAGTGATGCCTCTAGCACAGCTACGCAGTGCCTTAGACCACTGCGCCACTCAGGAGGCCCATGTTAACACTTTTCTAACAGAAATTGCCGGCAATGGGTACTTCTTCATGAAATGTGTACTGAACCTGCTGTGCCTACTCCTATTATGAGCAGTAGTACAATAGTGAATGAATTTGGCTATATTGCTTCCTGTGAAGTTATCTTACACATAACAAAACAGATGTTATTGTTTTATACAGCTGTTTGACATCCATACCTCATTGAGTACATCTCTACAGTGGGTAGGCTCTGCATAATCATTTTCAAATCCAGATTTTATTTCATTATCCCAATACAGATCTGGTGGTTTTGGCATGTCTCTTTCCTCTCGTTTCTGCAGTGACAGATAAAACCCATATCAGTCCTGATTTCATAATGCTAACACATGATAGCAGCAACCAGAGCAGCTGCTGTAACACAATGCAACAGACTGGCAAGCCAGAGAGGCTAGATTAATCTCACCCTGCTGCCTATACTGCCAACCTAGAAAGCAGCAGCAGCCTTCCCACCTATCTGCTTGTGGATCTGTTTAACTATTCCCTATTGTCATTTGAAATTATTCTCACATATTTCTTGATATTGTGTGTATTCATGTATCAATATCAAATCCATGTAGTCAGTATTTGTATTTATTATGGATCCAGCTACTCTTCTTGGGGACCGGTAAAATGAAGGCAGTTATTCCATTTAAAAAACATTACAATACATTCAGATTTCACAACACACTAAGTGTAGGCTCTCAGGCCCCTACTCCACTACCACATATCTACAACACTAAATCCATGTGTATGTGTGTGTATAGTGCGTATGTATTATCAAGTGTGTGGATGCATCTGTCTGTGCCTATGTTTGTGTTGCTTCACAGTCCCTGCTGTTCCATAAGGTGTATGTTTACCTGTTTATTAAATCTGATTCTCCTGCTGCATCAGTTACCTGATGTGGAATAGAGTTCCATGTAGTCATGGCTCTATGTATTACTGTGTGCCTCCCATAGTCTGTTCTGGACTTGGGAACTGTGAAGAGACCTCTGGTGGCATGTCTTGTGGGGTATGCATATGTGTCTGAGCTGTGTGATAGTCATTTAAACAGACAGCTCGGTGCTTTCAACATGCTTTGACAAATACTAGTTGTGATGAAGTCAAGGTCTCCTCCACTTTGAGCCAGGAGAGATTGACATGCATATTATTGTTAGCTCTCTGTGTACATCCAAGGGCCAGCCGTGCTGCCCTGTTCTAAGCCAATTACAATTTTCCTAAGTCCCTCTTTGTGGCACCTGACCACACAACTGAACAGTAGTCCTGGTGCGACAAAACTAAAGAGTGTAGGACCTGCCTTTTTGATAGTGCTGTTAAGAAGGTAGAGCATCACCTTATTATGGACAGACTTCTCCCCATCTTAGCTACTGTTGTATCAATATGTTTTGACTATGACAGTTTATAATCCAGGGTTACTGCAAGCAGTTTAGTCACCTCAAATTGCTCAATGTCCACATTATTTAACATTATTTAGTTGAGGTTTAGGGTTTAGTGAAAGATTTTGCACAATCTTTTTATTATCAATTTCTCTCAGCCAATCATCAGTCTTTTGTGTAAGTGCTGTGCTTGTTGAGTGTCCTTCCCTATAAACTTGCTGAAAGTCTGTTGTCAATTTGTTTTTTAAAATGGTATTGTATCTAGTCAAACACATTGTTTTCCCAAACTTTGCTAAGGTTGTTAACAGGCTGATTGGTCGGCTATTTGAGCCAGTAAAGGGGGCTTTACTATTCTTAGGTAGCAGAATTACTTTTGCTTCCCTCCAGGCCTAAGGGCACACACTTTCTAGTAGGCTTAAATTGAAGATATGGCAAATAGGAGTCGCCACATAGTCCGTTATTATTCTCGGTAATTTTCCATCCAAGTTTTCAGACCCCAGGAACAATCATTTGTTCTCCTCTTCCACACTCACTTTACGGAATTCAAAATTACAGTTCTTGTCGTTCATAATTTGGTCAGATATACTTAGATGTGTAGTGTCAGTGATGTTGCTGGCATGTCATACCTACATTTGCTAATCTTGCCAATGAGATAAATCATTTCATAAATGTGTCATGTGCAACGTCTGTTTGCTCCTCATTACACACTACGGACCAACAAATAGTATTTACATCAACAACATAGGAATCACTACAAAACTTATTGTATGACCTCTTATACACTATATTAGGCCTAGCCTTTGGAACTTTGGTTTTCCTAGATATGGCTACTATATTGGAGGCCAAAAGTCTGTGTAGCCAATAGAGAGTCAGAGTCCCGAGTGTGGGAACAAACACAGTCTGTCTGTAATGTCATTCCTCCTCCTCTTCTGAGGAGGATTAGCGAGAAGGATCGGAGGACCAATGCCCAGGGTGGTAAGTGTCCATAAAGTTTATTTTAAGACATAAACTGAACACTATGAAATACAAAATAATAAATGTGAACATGAACGAAACCGAAACAGTACCGTGTGGCAACAAACACTCACACGGAAACAAACACCTACAACTCAAAAGTGAAACCCAGGCTACCTAAGTATGATTCTTAATCAGAGACAACTAACGACACCTGCCTCTGATTGAGAACCATACTAGGCTGAACACAAAACCCCAACATAGAAAAACAAACAGACTACCCACCCCAACTCACGCCCTGACCATACTAAAGGAAGACAAAACAAAGGAAATAAAGGTCAGAACGTGACACTGTCCCACGGTTGGGTAAAGAAAGTTTGTAGTCACAAAGTATGCAGGAGTCATGAGGCAAATAGCAAAATAGCAAAATGCACAAGAAAAAAACAACATATAACGACTTGGGGCTAGTAAGTTCAACGTGATCAATACATATTGATGATTTCATTCCTGTGCTGTTTATTACTACCCTGATAGGTTGACTGATCACAGTTATAAGCTTTTTCTTGAGTGGGCAAGTTGATGAAAGCCAGTCAATATTTAAATGACCCAGAAAATATACTTCTCTGTTGATATCACATACATTATCAAGCATTTGGTCTATAGCAGCTTCCCACAAGAATGGGCTTTCGGTGAGACAGAAGAACCTAAAGCCATATTACTTCAACATGATAATGTGTATGATAAATGATAATGTGTATGATAATGTGTATGATAATGTGTATGATAATGTGTATGATAATGAGGCTCTCATGATGGCTGATTTCATTAGGCAAAGGCATGGCACCAGAACCCTGGATATCTACTGTAACACGGTCCAATGCGCTGACAAGCAAGAGAAGGGTGATAACCTATCTCACCCCAACTGCTGCATAGATAGTCCAAATCTAAATACACAATGATCCACTGGGTACACACTGGTTGACTCAATGTTGTTTCCAAGTCATTTCAATAAAATGAGGGTGAACCAACGTGGAATAGACGTGGAATTTATGTCTTTGCCCAGTGGGAAGGCCTGTTGCACTTGTTGTTTAATTTATTCATAACACTAATCCAATAGGGCTCAAGCGTATTAACGCAACTAAGAATAGACCTCATTAACCTCTGTGTTCAGATATTTTTACAAGCCACTTATAGCAGGCCCTTATTATGTACAAACATGGAGCACGTATTTAAAATACATTACCTGGTGCTGCAGCTTCAAATGTCAATGGTTCTGACTGAAACAAATGCTTCAACAGCTCATTCAAATATTCAACATGCACACCCAAAGCAATAGATATCCTAAACTCTATAAACCTGGGGCTATTGATTCCTATTGTTGTAGTCTTCATACCCATAAAGGACCCAGTACTTTGCTCCACGCATGGCTAGGTTGTTTTATCTGTGTGATGAATGTGTGTCTCTTATCTTCACCTTTGAAGGAATCCGTCCAACAGGGTGTGGCCATTGCAACACATAAACCATGTGACAGCTCGTCTCCGTCTCAGCACTTCATTGCACTGGGCAGGCTGGGCAGCTGTGGAGAAGTGGTGCCCCTGATGTGCCAGAACATGGAGTCCCATTCCTGATTGAGATGGATGAGCAGATAACGCAGCTGCACCTGGTGAACGGTACTAACCAGTGGTGGAGTGGCACTGCAAGCTTCTATGTAAAATGCATGCGGCATACTGCACTACTGATGTAGCAACTCAGCGAATCGATGTACACAGTTTCCCCTTGGTATGTCAAAGGAGAGTGGGACGAATTTAAATATGAGGGGATGTATGCCTCATTTAATGGTAAGCGTTTTGATATTTTGCCTCCATCTCTCTTTAATGGATTTACAACCTTCACTACTCCACTGTTTACATCTGACATCTCACCTTATTTCTCCCATCTACATTGCCTGAGTGTACAAAATATATAATCCTATGAAACCCACATGCTGACCTCTTTGAGCCCTCTACTGAGTCTGAAGACTAGGATTGGCAAGGACACAAATACCTCCTATCTCTGGAGACTGCCTACAGAGACATAGCCTATTATTCCAGAAACTAACAACATAAATATTGAATGCCTGAAAAAGAGAAAGTAGAAAATAATCCTAAAAACAATGGCTACCTTTTTGACCATAAGACTATATTCAAACTGAGGTCCATAATACCTTCGCTAGCTGCTAGAGATAATATTGTGTTGCCATTGTTTTTTAACGTTTGCATAACTCTGTGTTGTTGTTTTTGTCGCACTGCTTTACTTTGTCTTGGCCAGATCGCAGTTGTAAATGAAAACTTGTTTTCAACTGGCCTACCTGGTTAAATAAATGTTAAATAAATAAATAAATAATAATAATAACTTACTTTTTGATTTCCTATGTTCTCTTTTGAACGACTCTTAATAAACATTTCAAAGACTGCATCACTTATGAGCACATTAATTGGTGAGCTAACTAATTAATTTGCATATTGTCCTGTATAGTAACGCCGCTTTCAGGAGTCTACCTAATACAACCTGTAGTTTTCTATGGTTACTTTGTTACGTGGGAAAAGGCTATGTGGCGCTATTGTAAATTTACAACCAGATTCAGCACCATGGTCAGCTATGAGCTCGGAATGCCGAATTATGAAGTACAGCACCACTGGCCAGTGGACAGCGACCGTAATACACAGGGTCAGCTCTGCTGCCGCACTGTAGCATTCTAGTCTACTCATGATCATTAATAATATGTAATATATATATATATATATATATAGAAAAAATGCCGTTACATTGGGCTTCGCTTCCTTCTCAACGTCGCGCCTATGGGTTAACGTTAAGTCTATGAGAAAAGCGTGCCTTGATTTGCAACCCATGGATAAAAATCGGAACATTCACATTCGTTCCTTATGCATTCGATTAGTCGGTACTGAACTGAATAATAGACGGCTGTAGCTTAGCAGTCAGTGTCCCCAAGCGGCCATTGGGATTTTCTACAGTGATACACATTCTCCAGTTCTGCTGCTAACTTCAGAAAAGTCGACATTGTGCTGATGCAGACACGCCCGTGCCACTTGCGCTCCAAGCAGGCTGGTCTGTGCTTTCAATCAACATTGGCAACTTCAATGGAGGATTCAATTGACGTAGTTATGTGTGGCCCATGTGTTCTGTATTCAAGCACCTTTTGATCTGAATGCCCACACAGCTTCAGTGGTTGTAGCCAAGCAACACAAACATATGATAATGAATGCAGAATGCATGCTGCTTCTACAGACACAGACCGGCCTTGAACCAATCTATTATCTGACTTTGTTCCCTCTGGTAATTTGATTACACACATCACGTAGAAATAGCCTAATTAGGGTCCATTACAACGAATCCATATAAGGGTACGTATTCCTTAGGAAAATATCCTTATCGGCAGCTGCATGACTCTCCACCACACAGATTAAATTCCAAACCAGGTGAATAACCCAATACTGCGAAAGGTCAATTGAAATATTTGTGTGTTACTAGGCTACAATGTCAACCATCTCATATGAAAATGAATATGAGTCTTCTATCACCATACAACAATGTTATTATGTTGGTTGCTTTACCCAGGCTGCCCGTTGTCTCACAGCACTAGTTGTAGGCTACAGCCTACTGTTTATCATCCTTATTTATCATCCTGATAGGACGCTTTTGCACCTATACAGATGTAGGCTACAGCCTAGTGTTTACCATCCTTATTTATCATCCTGATAGGACGCTTTTGCACCTATACAGATGTAGGCTACAGCCTAGTGTTTACCATCCTTATTTATCATCCTGATAGGACGCTTTTGCACCTATACAGATGTAGGTTACAGGCTACGAGACTTAAATCAGCAAAATCATTTAACAAAACCGGTCCAGAGCATCAGACGCTATTTATATCAAAATGCAATTAGTCAGACAATACTTTAAATTGAATAGCCTATGCGGCATGCACGCATTAATAGCCTATAGTTTATACTGACAAATGGCACAGCAGTTTCTGTTCGCATCACCTGAACATTAAATAACAAGATATCTGTAAACACTACACACAATATCAAATCATGCACCAACGTGTGAGGCCGAAAAAAAGTGTATAGCACAACACTAATTTGCCATTTATTGAGCATGCAATTGCTGTGATCAAAGATAAAATACATGACTGACTTACCTTTACGGGTGTTATTAATAGGATACGCCGCGGATGTTTATGGGTAGGCACATGGGCGTTATTTCCACTGTTCAAACATTGTCTTACTGAAGCATTTTTAGTCGAAGAGGAGTGAAATTGACGAGAAAAGTATAACCAACAACGGGTTGACTTTAACTTCAGAAATTGGTCGACAAATTGTTAGGCGAAGTCCTTTCTTAAACCATAATTATCAAAAATCCAGTGACCGAGGCAGATGTCACGGGAAAGATATATCCCTGATAACTGCATCGGGTTAAAACCCCACCTTAATCCCAATACAATCCAAGTGAGACTGAAAAAGATATGCAAACGAAAAACCAAATCCGAAATCCAGCTATCGTCCCAGGAAAGTGTAGCCTGTCAAATGAGTAGCCTGTCAAGTGAGCCTTGCCGCTTTGAATAAGACACGTTGGGCTGCATTAGAGGTATATTCATATAGTGCAATATGCATGTACCAATTTTGGCATTATGAATGATGAAGGTAGAAAGACATGCAGTTAAGGATCCTTTGAAGCAATGGGTTGTCAGACTGGTGTTTTTGAACGGACACGCGATTGAAACAGACGCATTTGGATTGGTGTTACATTCAGCCACACCGTTTCTGATATTCTGCCTTTAAAAGTCTGAGATGTTTGTGAAGGTCGACGACTACAATGACAGCCTAGAATAGATAACCACTATTTATTGTATTTTATGATAATCAAATCAAGGTTGCCAAACATCCTGCTCTCCTTGATAATGTTGGCCGTTAACTTCCCTTGTCGTTTGAAGGAACACCACCCACGCATAGTTTAACGCGTGTATTTCTCTTGATAGCCAATATATGCTTACCCACGCGAGCAATTAGTTTTCATACATGGCTTGCTTCTTTGTCCACTCGTTCTGCAAAAACAATGCGGTCGATTTTTCCGGGCAGGGTAGTGGCAGAATTAATCCTGCTTCATTCCATATAGAGCGAGCAGGCAAGATTTTGCAATGCGTCTCTACTCAACAGCATAACACTTGCGTAATAGGAGGATCACGACTGATAGGCTTACAAATGAATAGATATTTCCTCACCATGATGTCTTGAACAGATGCAGAACAGATCAAATATTTACAAAGTGGCCCACAGACGAATTCATGTTACACGAAGAACATTACTTTGCGACATATTCTCTATGACAGGCACAGCATTGCAGCAATGTGATGTCATTTAATTTAAGGTAATACACCAAACATTGCGTATTCTGGTCTCGGATGGGATGCTGATTAAGGTCTCTGATTTCTGGAGAGTTTATCCGTATTGGTGGGATGCCAAAGTGACATGGGATGGGACTTCAGAATGGGCTGGCTGTTGTGACCAGTACATAATGAGGTACTGCGTGGGGGGTTGTCTGAATGCCAGTTGAGCTGCACATTGTAAAAGTATTAGTTTTCAGATGATCATCCCTTTCTTCGTCACTCTCCACCTAATCCATATCTCATGGAATGTTGATGGAACAAATAGAACACATCATCTTTATTTGACAGGTTTAAACCTACCCCTATGGAAATGTGGTTGAGAAAAGTATATTGGTCAGTATCAGGATTACACTGACACCCCCATAATGCTCTCTTAAGGGTGTTTTCACATATAGTCCTCTTTCAAATAAACGATCTCAGTCCTCTTTAAAATAAACTATCTCAGTCCTCTTTAAAATAAACGATCTCAGTCCTCTTTAAAGTGAACGGGGGGGGAGGGGGGGAGGAGGAGGAGGGGAGGGGGGTTATAAAGCGAAATAACTCAGTTCTCTTTGTTTTCACATTTCTATGTTTAGAAAGGAACCAAGGTATTTTTCCAACATGCACTCCTAGTTTTTACAAAGTGCAGGACAAGCCATTCAATCAGAATGTGTTATCAGACAGCTACTTACATTTTGGAAGCTAATAGATTGCATTTCATTAAAATATGGGACATGTTAATTGTAATCAGACGATACTATTAACATGTACACTACAGTTCAAAAGTTTGGGGTCACTTAGAAATTTCTCTCTACGCCTATGTAGATATTCCATTAAAAATCAGCCGTTTCCAGCTACAATAGTCATTTACAACATTAACAATGTCTACACTGTATTTCTGATACATTTTTTGTTATTTTAAATGGACAAAAAATGTGATTTTCTTTTAAAAAAACAAGGACATTTCTAAGTGACCCCAAACTTTTGAACAGTAGTGTACATTTAATTGCTAACAGAATAAATAGCAACAGAACAACTGCAGAATAAATAATGCTGTAATTGGAAATTGTACACCCAATGTAGGCTACTGCCCCTTTAAGAGCTAGAATATATGTTATACCTTATGTTGTGATTCTCACCAAATAGGTTGTCTATTCACACTATTCAAAATCCACAGACAATAAACAGCTTATGAAGATATGTTAGCTGAAAGATCACATATTGTAAACAAATAATCTGAACTAAATCCTCTACGCATTTTGGAATTTTTGACCACCCTTGACAATCGTTAATCAATGTCCAAAAACAGCACACATTCTTTTCCCGCAAACCTACAGATCATCATCTTCTCTCTATTGTGGCACCAATATGACGGTTTATGGAAGGGGAAACAATGTTGCAGTAGTCTAGTGTGTGGTGCGGGAAAAAGGACAAGCGCACCTGGGGAGATTTGCGTTCACCTTGCCCTAAAAAAGGGAACCGGACCTCGGAATTCAAGCGAACCGAACTCAGGCCTCCTCTCGAGATGGTCTCAGTTCGGTTCGCTTCGGGGGCTCTTTTGAGGGGTCCGACTTCCTTAAGCGGTCCAGTGCGATTCGCACTGAGTTCACAAAAATTGGCTGAAAGGGACCAAGTGTGAAAATACCCTAAGACACCTCATAGTTCCTGACACACTCAGTCCTGTGCTGGATCAATGAAACTGGCCAAACAGTGCATGAAGAGACAACCTCGTGAATATCCACCCACCAGAAAAACAATGGGTAATCCACTCAGGGCTGCAAAGTGAGATACCACCAGCCACATCATCTCTTGGTGAAATGAATTGGGAGCATGTATAGTTGTGTGCTCTCTACACACTCTTTGTAAGATGAGAAACACTATTCTGTCCAACTTAAAGAACTGCATCTGGAAAAGATATCGATGCCTGTTGTTAAAATGGCCAGCTTCAGTCAACTGATTCTAGCCATCCTTTATGGTTAGCAGCTTCGTCTCCTATTCAGAAGACCCCCGCTTTTGTTAGTGTCTTATTGGTCAAGGTCACTTCACATACTTATTACCACATCTCGTTCAGCCTATCAGCAGCCTTGATTTCGGGGACTTCAGTTTCAGTTGGTCTATGACCCCAGTACGCTGTGTGGCCAGAAACGTGCCTTCCCCATCCTGATGAGCACTTCCACAGTTTCCCCTCCTTCTGAACTTTTCCTCCTGTGGACTGTGCATGCATCTAAATGAACATATAGTTCATATCTGTTCTCACTGAACATGATTTTCAGTTGTCTGAAACATGAGTGGTCAGATGTGTGTGTGATGTGTAAATGTGGACATCTTCTTCCATTAAACTCCCCTTAACTTGGACATCCGCCGCCTCATCCTTGTTCTGGCCGTAAATTCCGTGGTGGTTGCTACCGGCCTTAAGCCGGCACCAACGATTTCTTATTACATTCATGTTCCATCGATTCTCTACAACCCTACCCCTATTTTTCACCTGTAAAGCAGCTAAATGTCACAAACTGCATGGGACAGGAGAAAGTGCTGACTGAGGGAGTGTTTCCTGTGATGGTTATTCAAGTCTTTTATGTGGATACATTTTTTAAAGTAATTTACCACAGAACTCGACACCCAAGTCCCAAGTCGAGGAAGATTATGGCAACAAAAAACCACTGTTGCCAGCTGGATTCATCAAAAAGGCTTGCTGCTTTAACTGCACCTGCCATGAAATATTATGACAGACATCAGGTCATGCTTAGAAGACATTTTATTACAATGCATTTGAGATGGTGTATTTACAGTATCATCTTGACACGCTGTGGTCATTATGTTTTCATATAAAGGGTGTTTATCTCCAATATTATTATAATAACCTTTCAATAATTGACTTCAAAAGAAAGATCCAATGTTAACAATCCAAGAAAGACCAAGTGGGGTGTATTTCTCATACTCACACAATGATCTAACCATAACAACCTAATATCCCTCAACAACAATCATTTGCGCAATTGAATACTGGGATATTTTGCACAGTTTTCGTTTACTTGTCAATTGTTCATAATGAAATGTTGTAAATGAGAGCAAACCCAGCATGATTTAACATGCATGTACCTTTACCAACAGAGAGATCCTTTGATCATCTGCATACTCAGAGTCTGTGTAGCCTGCAGAATTGAAAGTCCATGAATATATGTGTGTTCATGGTGTAGATGAATGCATAGGGCGAATGCACTGCATGCTGATAGAAATAGAAAGAGAGCAAAGAAGGAAAGTCAATCCACCGTTTGTCAGGCTGCAACCTATGAGGCCAGGCTCCCTCTCCCCATAATGCACTGTAAAAGTGATTGATTGGTATGATATTGAGAGATTGTCCATCTGAACTGTCCTCACTCACCAACGTGATGAAATTACTGTGCACTGATCTTTGAAAGTGTAATCGCAGATTAGGTCAGTGCTATCCATCTATTCTGATGCGGAAACTTGCCATTTCCTAAAGTGCAGATCATACAAGAGGCAAATACACACGCACAGATCCAGAACTCACCACCAAGACACTAATATCCTTAGAGGCTGTGCTTAATGTTCTGGAACATATTAGAAGTTGATGCTTCCTGGCCCGGGTACAGGTGCACATGTGCCTGATATGGGCATTCTCGGCAGGTCGGCTACTGCGTAGCAATCTAGAGGTGCCAAAAGCCCCAGGCCCAGATTCACAAAACATTCTAAAGAAGAAATGTCTTCCTAATTGCCATTTTTTCCTTAACTATAGACTTAAGAAGAAAGTTAAGCAAAGTTGCTATTCCTCAAAAAGGTTATTGGAAAATATATTGCGCTGTTTTTTATGTTTCTCCTTAAGAAAAAAGTTAAGGAGAAATTGGATTCTTGAAAATAAAGTCCTTGGAAATGTTTTTAATTCCAACAAAGCTAAACTCTTGTCTTAAACTCAGGGCAGTGAGAGAAAAAGCTCATGGAAGCAGTTGAACATGTGTAATTCACTCACAAACTTCCTCTGAAAGTTTCAGGATTGATTATTTTAAACCAAAGAACATGTTTTAGAACAGTACGAAATATGCTAACATGATTGCCATTGCTATCTAAAACAGTTGCCTTGCAACACACATCTTAAGAACATTCTAAGGAAGATATTTGAGAAGCTTGTAAGAAAATCATTACATCTTAAGATATTGTTGAGGAATTGCACTTACGAACTATCTTCTAAAGTTATATATTTTTTTATTTTTCTTAAGTTTTTGCATAAGAAGTGTTTTGTGAATCTGGGCTTGTCTGTCTTTGTCACGTTCTGTCCATCGTTCGTATGTGTTTTCCTTGTTTTAGTGTTGGTCAGGACGTGAGCTGGGTGGGCATTCTATGTTGTGTGTCAGGTTTGTCTATTTCTATGTTTGGCCTGATATGGTTCTCAATCAGAGGCAGGTGTTAGTCATTGTCTCTGATTGGGAACCATATTTAGGTAGCCTGTTTTGTGTTGGGTTGTGTGGGTGATTGTTCCTGTGTCTGTGTTTTGCACCAGATAGGGCTGTTTTTGGTTTTCCACGGTCATTGTTTTGTAGTGTTCATGTTTATCCGTTTTGGTCCTCCTCTACTTCACCACAGGAAAACCCTGACAGAATCACCCACCAACCAAGGACCAAGCGGTGTGGTAACAGGCAACGGCAAAAGCAGCAGCAGGAGAAGGAACAGAGGCAGCAGCAACAGGAGCAGCAGCAGCAGCAGTGGGAGATGCTGCACTATTTGGATAAATGGACTTGGGAGGAGATCCTTGATGGAGAAGGACCCTGGGCAGAGCCATGGATGGAATTGGAGCTGTCGGTGAAGCAGAGTGCTGAGTCTGAGAGTGTGGAGGATGTATTGGACAGAGTAGAAAGAAAGCTGTTGGTTTGCCATAGTATGCACGGCATACCAGTGCCAGCACCACGCATCAGGCCTACAGTGCGTCCCGCCTTTCCAGTGCTGCCGGAGCCTTCCTCCTCTCCAGCGCAATTAGAGTCTCCCGCCTGTCCGGCGCTGTCAGAGCTACCGCCCCTCATGCCAGAGGCGCCAGAGCCCCTCATTCCAGAGGCACCAGTCTGCCCAGCGCCATCTGAGCTACCCGTCTGCCCTGTGCCGGCTGAGCTACCAGTCTGTCCAGCGCCGCCAGTGCCGCCAGTCTGTCCAGCACCGTCTGAGCTACCAGTCTGCCCAGCGCCGCCAGTGCCGCCAGTCTGCCCAGCGCCGCCAGTGCCGCCAGTCTGCCCAGCGCCGCCAGTGCCGCCAGTCTGCCCAGCGCCGCCAGTGCCGCCAGTCTGCCCAGCGCCGCCAGTGCCGCCAGTCTGCCCAGCGCCGCCAGTCTGCCCAGCGCCGCCAGTGCCGCCAGTCTGCCCAGCGCCGCCAGTGCCGCCAGTCTGCCCAGCGCCGCCAGTGCCGCCAGTCTGCCCAGCGCCGCCAGTGCCGCCATTCTGCCCAGCGCCGCCAGCGCCGCCAGTCTGCCCAGCGCCGCCAGTCTGCCCAGCGCCGCCAGTCTGCCCAGCGCCGCCAGTGCCGCCAGTCTGCCCAGCGCCCAGTGCCGCCAGTCTGCCCAGCGCCGCCAGTGCCGCCAGTCTGCCCAGCGCCGCCAGTGCCGCCAGTCTGCCCAGCGCCGCCAGTGCCGCCAGTCTGCCCAGCGCCGCCAGTGCCGCCAGTCTGCCCAGCGCCGCCAGTGCCGCCCGTCTGCCCAGCGCGCCAGTCTGAGCCAGTCTGCCCAGCGCCAGTCTGCCCAGCGCTACCCGTCTGCCCAGCGCCGTCTGAGCTACCCGTCTGCCCAGCGCCGCCAGTCTGCCCAGCGCCGTCTGAGCTACCCGTCTGCCCAGCGCCGCCAGTCTGCCCAGCGCCGTCTGAGCTACCCGTCTGCCCAGCGCCGTCTGAGCTACCCGTCTGCCCAGCGCCGTCTGAGCTACCCGTCTGCCCAGCGCCGTCTGAGCTACCCGTCTGCCCAGCGCCGTCTGAGCTACCCGTCTGCCCAGCGCCGTCTGAGCTACCCGTCTGCCCAGCGCCGTCTGAGCTACCCGTCTGCCCAGCCCGTCTGCTACCCCTGCCCAGCGCCGTCTGAGCTACCCGTCTGCCCAGCGCCGTCTGAGCTACCCGTCTGCCCAGCGCCGTCTGAGCTACCCGTCTGCCCAGCGCCGTCTGAGCTACCCGTCTGCCCAGCGCCGTCTGAGCTACCCGTCTGCCCAGCGCCGTCTGAGCTACCCGTCTGCCCAGCGCCGTCTGAGCTACCCGTCTGCCCAGCGCCGTCTGAGCTACCCGTCTGCCCAGCGCCGTCTGAGCTACCCGTCTGCCCAGCGCCGTCTGAGCTACCCGTCTGCCCAGCGCCGTCTGAGCTACCCGTCTGCCCAGCGCCGTCTGAGCTACCCGTCTGCCCAGCGCCGTCTGAGCTACCCGTCTGCCCAGCGCCCCGTCTGAGCTACCCGTCTGCCCAGCGCCGTCTGAGCTACCCGTCTGCCCAGCGCCGTCTGAGCTACCCGTCTGCCCAGCGCCGTCTGAGCTACCCGTCTGCCCAGCGCCCAGCGCCGCGCCGTCTGAGCTACCCGTCTGCCCAGCGCCGTCTGAGCTACCCGTCTGCCCAGCGCCGTCTGAGCTACCCGTCTGCCCAGCGCCGTCTGAGCTACCCGTCTGCCCAGCGCCGTCTGAGCTACCCGTCTGCCCAGCGCCGTCTGAGCTACCCGTCTGCCCAGCGCCGTCTGAGCTACCCGTCTGCCCAGCGCCGTCTGAGCTACCCGTCTGCCCAGCGCCGTCTGAGCTACCCGTCTGCCCAGCGCCGTCTGAGCTACCCGTCTGCCCAGCGCCGTCTGAGCTACCCGTCTGCCCAGCCCCGTCTGAGCTACCCGTCTGCCCAGCCCCGTCTGAGCTACCCGTCTGCCCAGCGCCGTCTGAGCTACCCGTCTGCCCAGCGCCGTCTGAGCTACCCGTCTGCCCAGCGCCGTCTGAGCTACCCGTCTGCCCAGCGCCGTCTGAGCTACCCGTCTGCCCAGCCCCGTCTGAGCTACCCGTCTGCCCAGCCCCGTCAGAGCTACCCGTCTGCCCAGCCCCGTCTGAGCTACCCGTCTGCCCAGCCCCGTCAGAGCTACCCGTCTGCCCAGCCCCGTCAGAGCTACCCGTCTGCCCAGCCCCGTCAGAGCTACCCGTCTGCCCAGCCCCGTCAGAGCTACCCGTCTGCCCAGCCCAGCCCCGTCTGCCCAGCCCCGTCAGAGCTACCCGTCTGCCCAGCCCCGTCAGAGCTACCCGTCTGCCCAGCCCCGTCAGAGCTACCCGTCTGCCCAGCCCCGTCAGAGCTACCCGTCTGCCCAGCCCCGTCAGAGCTACCCGTCTGCCCAGCCCCGTCAGAGCTACCCGTCTGCCCAGCCCCGTCAGAGCTACCCGTCTGCCCAGCCCCGTCAGAGCTACCCGTCTGCCCAGCCCCGTCAGAGCTACCCGTCTGCCCAGCCCCGTCAGAGCTACCCGTCTGCCCAGCCCCGTCAGAGCTACCCGTCTGCCCAGCCCCGTCAGAGCTACCCGTCTGCCCAGCCCCGTCAGAGCTACCCGTCTGCCCAGCCCCGTCAGAGCTACCCGTCTGCCCAGCGCCGCCAGTCTGCCCAGCGCCGCAAGTGCCGCCAGTCTGCCCAGCGCCGCAAGTGCCGCCAGTCTGCCCAGTGCCGCCAGTCTGCCCAGCGCCGCAAGTGCCGCCAGTCTGCCCAGCGCCGCAAGTGCCGCCAGTCTGCCCAGCGCCGCAAGTGCCGCCAGTCTGCCCAGCAAGTGCCGCCAGTCTGCCCAGCAAGTGCCGCCAGTCTGCCCAGCAAGTGCCGCCAGTGTGCCAGGATCCGCCAGTGTGCCAGGATCCGCCAGTGTGCCAGGATCCGCCAGTGTGCCAGGATCCGCCAGTGTGCCAGGATCCGCCAGTGTGCCAGGATCCGCCAGTCGGCCAGGATCTGCCGGAACCACCAGCCAGGAGGTGGACTAAGACAATTATGGAGTGGGGTCCACGTCCAGCGCCAGAGCCGCCACCGCGGAGAGATGCCCACCCAGACCCTCCCCTATAGGTTTAGGTTGTGCGTTCGGAGTCCGCACCTTGGGGGTGGGGGGGGTTCTGTCACATTCTGTCCATCGTTCGTATGTGTTTTCCTTGTTTTAGTGTTGGTCAGGACGTGAGCTGGGTGGGCATTCTATGTTGTGTGTCTGGTTTGTCTATTTCTATGTTTGGCCTGATATGGTTCTCAATCAGAGGCAGGTGTTAGTCATTGTCTCTGATTGGGAACCATATTTAGGTAGCCTGTTTTGTGTTTGGTTTTGTGGGTGATTGTTCCTGTGTTGTTTTATTTCTTTACTTACTTATTGTTCACCTAATACCTTTTTTGCACTATTGGTTAGAGCCTGTAAGTAAGCATTTTACTGTAAGGTCAACACCTGTTGTATTCGGCACACGTGACAAAAAAACATTGATTTGATTTGAAAGCCTATATAACTTATGATTGCCAGGAAGGCCAAACAAATGTTTTTTAGATGGCCGTTTTGGCCTCTAAAATGTGCTTATTATTATCAAGTTACCTCCCCACTATTAATTATTTTAAAGTTCACTACAAATTGAGAAATGTTATGAAATAGTGATCCATTGTGACTATTATGCTTGACTACACAGGAGCCTTGTGCCACTCACCGCTCTGCTCAGGAGACAATATAGGATATAGCTAGATGTTTTTATTCATGTTAACGCAAGTAACATCTGTTGAACAATGTAACTATCGCTCGCATACCATGTGATAAATCTGTATGAAACACAGGGTAACCACGACTGTTTATATCCAAGGCTTCCGGTATTGACTCAGACATCATCTAGGAGTGTTGGGATGACTCTCTCAGGCAGGATGAAAACATCTACATCGACCATGATCCTTTGCTAGTTACGGCCCACTTTCACCATGATCCTTTGCTAGTTACGGCCCACTTTCACCATGAACCTTTGCTAGTTACGGCCCACTTTCACCATGATCCTTTGCTAGTTATGGCCCACTTTCACCATGATCCTTTGCTAGTTACGGCCCACTTTCACCATGATCCTTTGCTAGTTACGGCCCACTTTCACCATGATCCTTTGCTAGTTACGGCCCACTTTCACCATGATCCTTTGCTAGTTACGGCCCACTTTCACCATGAACCTTAGCTAGTTACGGCCCACTTTCACCATGATCCTTTGCTAGTTACGGCCCACTTTCACCATGATCCTTTGCTAGTTACGGCCCACTTTCGCCATGATCCTTTGCTAGTTACGGCCCACTTTCGCCATGATCCTTTGCTAGTTACGGCCCACTTTCACCATGATCCTTTGCTAGTTACGGCCCACTTTCACCATGATCCTTTGCTAGTTACGGCCCACTTTCACCATGATCCTTTGCTAGTTACGGCCCACTTTCACCATGATCCTTTGCTAGTTACGGCCCACTTTCACCATGATCCTTTGCTAGTTACGGCCCACTTTCGCCATGATCCTTTGCTAGTTACGGCCCACTTTCGCCATGATCCTTTGCTAGTTACGGCCCACTTTCACCATGATCCTTTGCTAGTTACGGCCCACTTTCACCATGATCCTTTGCTAGTTACGGCCCACTTTCACCATGATCCTTTGCTAGTTACGGCCCACTTTCACCATGATCCTTTGCTAGTTACGGCCCACTTTCACCATGATCCTTAGCGATTTTTGGTGCCATTCAGCCTCATTCAGCAATATGGCGTGTTTCAAATTCATATACTTCATGCGCCATTGGAGTTTTCCATAGGAATACGTGGAGGGCGTCAGCTCTATCACTATATGGTTTTAATGTCTATGGATATGGGTCCAGCTCAAAATGTCATTTTTGACACAACATAGTGGCCCTCGATCAATTTCCATTAAGAACACTGTAGTCCCATATTCCTTCCTGGTGAGTGAGCCAAAAGGAGTCCTAATCAGATGCATCAGTTCCTCTGCCCATGCTCTCCTGTGTAGGCCTTTGTGGCTTGAATGATGATCAGTATTATTTTATTCAGGTATATAGACTATTAAATAATACTGTGATGAGCCATTGTTTGGGAGCTGCAGGAACAGAAATATCATTACAGTACGTTAGATGGTGGTGATTGTCATGTGTCTATTTCTATATCTCAGCACATTATTTAATCACTCCTACAAAATAATGTCCCATTGTGCGAGATGTTAGATATTCGTCTTAATGCAACATAAACCTCATATCATAATGATGAGAGCATGCAGCCTCCCTGTGTTTTTCATGATAACAGCCTGTAATTGGCTTGTCAGCAGCGATGTTCACACCCAGAGGAAATACATCCTCAGAGAGAACAGAACAGTGTGTATCCTCCATGGTCAACCTTACTGGATGTGGTCCATTGTGTCCTGATGATTTTCGTCTGTGGGTTAGCACATGCCTCAAGACCCTGATGGATAAATAAAAAGCTCAATTGTGTTTTTCAATAGGATCATTAAAATGTGAATTATCCATATTATGCTTAATGTGTACCGTCAGTCAACAGGGTTTCCTAGCTTGTGTCTAAAACTGGGGATAACCATGTGACATAGTGATAATGACTCATACACACCAATTAAAACTATAGCTACTGCAACACAAATTACCCACAAAAGATACATAACACACTCTGCATCCATTTAGAGGATGTATGCCATTCAGCAGACACTTTTATGCAAAGCAACTTACCTACACATGCTATATGGGCGGGGACCAGGCATGCATACATTATTTTTGGTGGTCCCCGGACTCGAACCCACTATCCTTTTGTTGCAAGCAAGCTCTACCAACTGAGCTACAGAGGACCACATTGTAAGCACTGTCTGAACTATTCTCTTGATTTGATAGATTTGTGTTTTATTATTGTTAATTGATTGCTTCTATTGTGTTACTAATTGTGTGATTCTGTGATTCAGGCTCAATTACATGAAATAAACGCTGCCTCACAGTGACACCATGTGCTGTTTTTTAACAAACTATAATTCTAATCAAGTGTTGATTTATGTTAATTTTATGCATCACTCAAACAATGTTGATGCATATACATATACCTCATTCATTTAAAATAAGGAAACAGCAGCAGAAGGTGTATTCGGTTGATAGTGTGGTTCATCAATTACTTTGTTTCTAATTACCTTTCCTCGCATATTGTGTTTTAATTCTGCCTCCCAACTGAAGCCAAAGGTCTGTTTCTGAAATAGGCAGACAGAAAGAAGAAGTCAGGATCACTATCTGAGGGAAAAATCTCAGCACTACATTTTTCAGAGTACCATGGCAACCGGGCAGTCAAAAGAATTTTGATGAGAGCAGCAGGGAAGGAGATGCTGATGACAAGGGAGACAATTTATTACCCCAATTGAAACAGCAACAGAGCCTGATTTCATACACAAGTATTTTGCCATAGTTCTTATCTGGACTAGCAAAAACACTGATGTCTTCTCCTTTTATCCTATTGCAATAGTCCCTCTGTCAACGAAGTCTGCATCATCTTGATTTCCCTTAGATGAAGTACTCAGTTCAGGCTGCTGTTGCATCAAGTACACTGAGACAGCAACTGAAGCGTTAGCATAGCGATGGAAGGTGGATACTGAGATGTGATTGGCATTGCTGCAGCATGAAAACCTGCACATGCTACTGTGAATGGGCGGGACCATGCAGTGCTTTTTGAGAAACTCAATTTCACATCGCATTGGGGGGAAGTGGCAATCAGCATAACGGTCCAGCTGTCTATCTTGGGCAGCCCTTCTCTTACCCATCCAATCTCACTGCTCAGTGCTCGGCAAACAGAACGTTGTCTTGACAAAAATAATCACACACAACATTGAGATCCAGAGACCGTCTGTCAGCACAGAGCCGGCTGAACAAATATCACACACACCCACAGTTAAAAACCTTTTACACAAGTCAATAGTACACAACCCTCTGCTGAATATTATCAGTTGATGACTTCTTCAGTGGAAACACAAGCTTACTAAAAGTCCCCCTCCATAAAGATTTTGACAGGAAACAGCATTAGCATTTGTCAACATTGATGAACAGTTGTTTCATGTGTCATGTCTATAACAATTTAATTTGTTAACATACTGATACCATATGGATTGAAGGTGGCATCAATATGTACACCTGATGATACGTGAAGAGAGTGTAGGGCGCATAAAGACCTTGTGTCAAATAAGTGATACCTACTGTATTACCATGTCATCCCATCACTTTCATACCTGCAGTAACATTTCCACAAGATCAACAAAATACAGCGCATTTCTGCATTTACTTGGCTGCACCACCCACAGTGAAAACAGGTCTTCTACGGTTGTATGTACTTGTAACAGTTGAAGCTAACAGTTCTAATATTTAAATTATCTTACACCCTCTAGTTAAGTGCTTATTATCTGCTAATTCAAAATTCTGAGAAAGCTAATTTAAGGTCAGAGCAGAAAAGCGAGAGGAAATCCACATCTTAATGAAATGTAATCTCATAAAAATTCCAAAATCCAAATGGCATTAAGGCTCAGAGAGGCGCTACTAATAAGTGAGCTACGTAACTTTCTTCCCTAAAATCTCAGATTGAGCTGGAGGGTGAGAGAAAGGTTACAGGTGTAGGATCTTAATTTGATGCAGGAAATGTAAAACCTGTAGTGCATTTGAGGTTTAAAAAGGATTCTGAAGTTTGGAATTTTCACGTTTTAATTTCAGACTTAATTTTCCCTTACGAAAAATGTATCAAGGCCTACAAAAATGTCCATTAATAATAATCCACATAATAATTTAAATGTCTTGTTACTGCAGGATTATTCTCCTGCTGTAGCAAACTGGCTCAAATTAAGATCCTATATATGTAGTTGATTAGATAACTGCGGGGGCTACCTATATACTGAGCTGGTGGAGGTGAGCTTTAAGGTTCCTGGTGCAGGTTTTATGGACTAGTAGAATAGATGATTGTTAGGGTTCAGTGGTTGTATGGAATAGAGGGGAGAAAGGTGAAGGTACAGGAGGATGCTGGTTAACACAGGGGAATGCTACAGTGACAGAGGGCCCTACCTGGGAGCAGAGCAGCCCTGATCTCTTCCACCCCGGGACCCAGGCGGCCAGTCAGGGTCAGGGATGACTCTCTGATGGAGGAGTGTGTTATCAGTGCGGGCAGGCAGGCTAAATCACTGGTTGAGCAAAGGTTACAGCCACTAGTCTGTTCCTCTGCCTAGGAGGGCAAGTGGGTAAGTGACAAAGCAGACTGAATCACAGGGGAAAAGCTCAGGGGTGAAGGACGGGTGGAGGAGGGTGGGGGATGGTGACTTTATCCCCCCTGGGCCAAGGCTGTGGTTTATACATTACTAACGCTCAATGATGCAATGCAAAATCAAATCAAGCAAGTGTATAATTAGACGAGTAATCTGTGAACAGCAACAAGCTTCCTGTGGTTGATTGTGGGAGTGTAAACAATTATGAAAGATGTGAAATCTGTTGAAATCTAACTCCAGGCAAAAACAACTCCTTGTTTTTCAAGCTTGGTATTGGAGTCATAACTCAGTATATTCTTGTGCTCATCGTGTGTACAGAAATAGAGGTGCCAGTGAACCATTTTCACCTTCTTACAGTCATTTGTAAACATTACAAGAGTGGTAACCGAGCACATTTATTATTTTTACACTGGGCTTGCATGGAGAACTACAGGAGTACTACAGTATGGAGTACTACAGATTTTGAAAGGACATTTGTCTTGTTTCAACTGGCTTATAGACAGCGCTCTCTTAAACTACTACTCTAGTAATTGCCTGGTAATACATTAGACTATGCATGGTTCCATTAGTTCAGCTGTTCAAATAGAGAGACAAGCTGTTTCAGAGGCCTTTACACCATCACCCATCACTGCTATGGAAATACAAGTCAGTCATAAAGCTTACCCTGCTTCACACACCCAGAAAATAGTGCTTTCTTGGGATCTTTCTGTCTTTTAACTGCCCGGCACAATCTCATACTCAATTCGTGCAAAAATGTACAAAAGTATTTTATGCATGATGGGCAATGGTGTTCTACATGGCCTTTTTTTGTGTCCCACATTTATTTAGATATTTAAACAAACATGTTAACAATCCAATATTGTTAATCAACCAGGTTGTCACAGAAAAATTATAATAGTAACCGTATATTTGTAAAGACGTTCGTCTGTTGTAAGAAGAGAGTCAGACCGAAATGCAGCGTGTAGGTTACTCATGACTTTAATGAATGAAAAAACTGTACATGAAATAACTGAAATACGAAAACAACAAACGAAACGTGAAACTAATTACAGCCTATCTGGTGACTACAACACAGAGACAGGAACAAACACCCACAATATACAAAGCGAACTCAGGCTACATAAATACGGTTCTCAATCAGAGACAACGATAAGCACCTGACTCCAATTGAGAATCGCCTCAGGCAGCCAAGCCTAATTAGCCGCAATCCCAAATATTACAAACCCCAATACGAAACATAACATATAAACCCATGTCACACCCTGGCCTACCCAAACATATAACGAAAACACAAAATACAATGACCAAGGCGTGACAATATTGTTGTTTTTTAAATTAACGCCAATACTGTTTTCTATGCTTATTTTCACTTAATATTTCAGGATAATAGTGCACTGGTAGTCAGCAAAGCCCTTTTTCGTGTAGGCAACAGTAGGCCAACCCGATTTTCTTCATAAAACATTTCATATTTCGTGGAGCCTACATTACACAATTTTCTTCAAAATGTATGTAATACAAGACTCCACTTTTTAATGTACATTACACAATTTCTTTCATAATGCATTTTATACCAGTATGTGTCGAATTTTATGAGGGTTGCCAGATTGGAGAAAAAATATAGTTTTTTGCGTGTGTGTTATCGATGAAGGTATTTGATTGGGAAATGGAGATACATTTTTAGGATGGGAAATTCTAATACACACCATAATGCACACACACATACACAAACACTTGCACACATATACACGCACGCACTTTGTTTATACTCATGTCATAGCCTACTCTTGACTTTTTAATGAATTATTTTTAACAAAATATTTGTATCTAGTTGTCATGTATTCATTATCTTTAACTGGTTAAATGTTTGTAGTTTGCATGTTTCAGTAATGAATACTATGGTTAAATAGTCGTAAAGCTCTGCTTGATTTGGCTTTTGGTATATTTTTCATTTTTATACATATTCTGTATATCCACTGAAGAAAGCAATAATTAACCAACACACTACTGTAAATAAATGGACACTACCTGTTGTAAAATGGAAATTGCTCTTCGTAAATAAATGGTGAGAAATGCTCAGTCTGAAGCCATTCGACTATGCGTTTCACAGCCCTATAATAATTATACAAGTTCTATCAGCTTAAAAATGGTTTATTTACAACCTCTGGGGTATAACATGTTGGGCAAAGTGGTACAGGAGAGTCTGACATTTAACCCCTAACTTGAGTTCAGTTTTAGCCAATGAGATCCAAGAGGGGCCTAGCTTCGTCCTTTAAGACTTGATTCTAGGCCATATAAAATCCTACATCCATCTCATTAGATCAGAACAGGGTGGACCAACATATTACTGGTTTGCATCCTAAAAAAGACTAGTTGTGTTTTGCTGCGTAACACACTTAGATGATCTGTCTACCCATATGATGTGGATCATTGTCAGGTTATTAAATGTATAAGCTTCAGTAACAAAAGAACACCATGGTTGTAATAACACTTTAAACAGATTGTTTGTAAATGTGTAGAATGTGTTTGTTTTGGGTCCACGCTGGTATGTCAACTATGTACATTAGATAATCACAGAGGATTTAGTTCTGAATAACTGGTCAGGGCATACCACTTTCCATTCAGCTTCAGGCAACTTTGATGTAAGGCTTGATCACACCTGTAGTGATTACTTCTATCCGTCATGCCCATTGTTGCTTATCCATTGTTCACTAGATATATCAATGTAATTACACCCAACACAATGTTGAAAAACAGAATGCTTCCCACCACTAGATCACATAACTAGACATGAGCTAGGCGTGATCCCAACACTTCCACCAATGTAGCAGAAGAAAGTGAAAGCTGCAACAGGGACTCTAACCAGAACTCATACGTAGCAAAGTGAGCTCTAACGGCCGTTGACATGAAAGCCCAGTCGGCCTCTGGGCAGAGGCAGTAGGCCTACAATGCTGGCATATGCCTTGTTACAACAGCCTAAGTACATAACATGATTGATATGACCGTAATAATCATCATGAAATGGCCTTGGAAGTGCCATAAGGGTAAGCCAACATAATTCATTATTTTACATGAACCTGTTTAACTGCATTGATATGGCTTAATTGATCATAGTCCAGACTTGTTATAGTTGCAAATAACATTTGCACCAGAGGAATTTAAACCAAACAGATTTCTGTTTCCACACATGTATTAATGAATGAATTTCCCATCATGAAAATGTATTCCCATTCCCCAATCAAATACCTTCTTGGATAAAACAAAAAAACAGACAAATATAGCTAATTACTCCAATCTGGCAACCCTTAGAAAATCTGTCATAGCACCAGTATCCCAAATTATTAAGGCAAAAACTACTATTATATTACGTTTTTTTCTAAATTCAATTAGGCAAGTCAGTTAAGAAGACATTCTTATTTACAATGACGACCTAGGAACAGTGGGCTAACTGCCTTGTTCAGGGGCAGAAGGACAGATTTTTACCTCGTCAGCTCGGGGATTCGATCTAGCAACTTTTCTAACCACTAGGCTACCTGCCCCTGTTGATCACCTATTTTGACTTAACAGTATTGGGATGTTAACATGCTTGTTTTTTTATATAAATAAATGTGGGACTCAAAAAAGGCAGTGTAGGACACCATTGCCCAAAATGCATTGCCCCAATAACTTTGAAAATATTGTTTCCGATGTTGCCCCCCCAAACATATTTTCCTATGAATTAAGTCTCACAAAAATGAGTGTCTTTTCATACGAATTAAGTAGCACGCCATTTGGGGTATTTTTACACTAATTAATCGACACACAATCTTACGTTTTGTACATAATATGAACACAAATAATATTGCACGATTGTGTTGAAATGTCATATACGTTTTTGAAACGTCATCTTCTCCCGTCTGACAGGGATCATACTGCAGCGTTTTCTTGATGTTGCTAGTTATGCAAAATACAAAAGAGGAGTTGGTGCAGTTGTTAGCAGAAAGAGAGAAAGTGCTCCCTCTCTCGTTATACAGTAGAGCAGCACGTGCAAAACGTTCCCTGACTGACAATGAAAATAGGGTTCACACTGTGCTGCATTTGACAGTCCTTTGTCGAGGAATCAGGAGTTGGACAGCGGTGCTTCAGGTCACACAGCTGTTGTTGCTCTTTCCGCAGTGCAGCGGAGCGTGTACACAGGAAGAGGCAGTGCGCTAAATAGCTGGGAGAGGCGGAGCCACCCTGTGCCCTGTGGGCCTCCGCAGCAACTTCAGTAGATAACAGTCAGCCCAATCAGACATGTTTTGGCCCGTGGCACTTTTCCTTTCCACCACCGTGATTATTACCACAGCCGGGATCCAGCCCCTCCGCTTTAATACCCCATTAATTTCCCCTGGCGCCCATCATTCAATATTCAATAGCTACTGTTCTGCGGCTCCAACTGTGGATCAAGCTGTTGAGGTTGCCTCCCTCCGTTCCTCCGTCCAATATCATCATCAATGCTCAGACAGGCATCTCGACAAAGGTGGAACACAAGCTGCTTTTTCAGAACGGGAACATAGCCTGCTGTAGTTGGGAATATAGATATAGAGAGTCACGATACTTCATGTTTTGAAAAAGGGATTTCTTTATTTGATCAAGTTAATGAACATGTCCAATTTTGAAGAGATTTCTGAACTGTGGAGAGAAACACTGTGGGGGATATACAATTCATCTTTGATTGTGTTGGTTTTATTCTATACACACTAATATATTTCACACAGTGTGAGAGATTCTAACAATGCACTAAATGTTCTATTCAACCGCCTAACAGCATACGCTGAAAAATGGAAATTAGCACCAATGAATTAACTTTCAAATGGATTGTAAATACAATCAAAATATGTTTTATTTATAATTCAGTAAACCAATATAACTGTAGTAGGAAAGTGTTAACAGTGTAGAAAATGACTTGATAGAAAGACTAAGTCATAGGAAGGCCCGATAAGAAATAAGATAACTAACTAGACTTTCAGGAAGAAGTGAGAACCAACTGACATCCAGAAGAAGTGAGAGCTAGGTCATCTTCTGATAATGCTTTCTCTCTCTGTGACTAATGTGAGGTCAGAGAGAAGACCAGAGTCACTGGAGCTTCATCCTAGAGTGGCAGTAACAATTTAAGGTGACACTTACTGTCTCACCAGTGGTAATGGCTGCCTGCCCTCCAATGCCAGCACTCAACTTGCCTGTTAGTGTGACTGGTTGTTCTCAAGGGTGACTGGATGCACACACTATAGAGTAATGACGTTAGGAGATTATGCCAGAGACATTGTGTAAATTGCTTTAAGTGTCAATTCTTGACGTCACATGGCAGCAAAATGAGACTGTAATGGAAAATGTATTGTATTAGCCGAAAGTACAATGTCACGTTTTAATGCATTCTCCTCACTGTACTGTAGACCGAGTCCCTGTACTGTAGACTGTGAGCAGAAAAGGAAATGTGTATATAAAAGGAGATTTGGGTCAGGATGAAAAGCCATTCTCAATATGACATACTTGGCTATTTGTGTGAACCTCAACTAGTTTATTCAAGATGTTTGAAGTACAGATGAAGTAGTACCATCTCAGGTCTAAAACGTGCGCTTTCTCATTGCCTTCTCAATGTATAAATTCACATAATGTCTTTGCATTTCCTTACCATTACATATACATGTATTATGTGCAATGCTAAGATCAAAGTTTTGCCTCCCGGGTGGCGCAGTGGTTAAGGGCGCTGTACTGCAGCGCCAGCTGTGCCATCAGAGTCCCTGGGTTCGCGCCCAGGCTCTGTCGCGACCGGGAGGTCTGTGGGGCGACGCACAATTGGCCTAGCGTCGTCCGGGTTAGGGAGAGCTTGGTCGGTAGGGATGTCCTTGTCTCATCGCGCACCAGCGACTCCTGTGGCGGGCCGGGCGCAGTAAGCGCTAACCAAGGTTTCCAGGTGCACAGTGTGTCCTCCGACACATTGGTGCGGCTGGCTTCCGGGTTGGATGCGCGCTGTGTTAAGAAGCAGTACGGCTGGTTGGGTTGTGTATCGGAGGACGCATGACTTTCAACCTTCGTCTCTCCCGAGCCCCTATGTGAGTTTTAGCGATGAGACAAGATAGTAGCTACTAAACAATTGGACACCACGAAATTGGGGAGAAAAAGGGGTAAAAAAAAAAAGATCAAAGTTTCGATTTTTGGAGATTAATGAATTCAAGTCTGGTTTTATTAGAACATCCAGTAGATTCACACGCTGCAACTTGGTTCTCTTTATGGCATGACTCAGTTGATGTTCCTCCTCCCAGTCCATGGATACTTCTGCAGGGGAGGGCTGTTCCTCCTCCCAGTACATGGATACTTCTGCAGGGGAGAGCTGTTCCTCCTCCCAGTACATGGATACTTCTGCAGGGAAGAGCTGTTCCTCCTCCCAGTACATGGATACTTCTGCAGGGGAGAGCTGTTCCTCCTCCCAGTACATGGATACTTCTGCAGGGGAGAGCTGTTCCTCCTCCCAGTACATGGATACTTCTGCAGGGGAGAGCTGTTCCTCCTCCCAGTCCATGGATACTTCTGCAGAGGAGAGCTGTTCCTCCTCCCAGTCCATGGATACTTCTGCAGGGGAGAGAGCTGTTCCTCCTCCCAGTCCATGGATACTTCTGCAGGGGAGAGTTTTTCCACCTCCCAGTTGTTCCACCTCCCAGTACATGGATACTTCTGCAGGGGAGAGTTGTTCCTCCTCCCAGTCCATGGATACTTCTGTCCATGGATAGGGGAGAGTTGTTCCACCTCCCAGTACATGGATACTTCTGCAGGGGAGAGCTGTTCCTCCTCCCAGTACATGGATACTTCTGCAGGGGAGAGTTTTTCCACCTCCCAGTCCATGGATACTTCTGCAGGGGAGAGTTGTTCCTCCTCCCAGTCCATGGATACTTCTGCAGGGGAGAGCTGTTCCTCCTCCCAGTCCATGGATACTTCTGCAGGGGAGAACTGTTCCTCCTCCCAGTCCATGGATACTTCTGCAGGGGAGAGCTGTTCCTCCTCCCAGTCCATGGATACTTCTGCAGGGGAGAGCTGTTCCTCCTCCCAGTCCATGGATACTTCGGCAGGGGAGAGTTGTTCCTCCTCCCAGTCCATGGATACTTCTGCAGGGGAGAGCTGTTCCTCCTCCCAGTCCATGGATACTTCTGCAGGGGAGAGCTGTTCCTCCTCCCAGTCCATGGATACTTCTGCAGGGGAGAGCTGTTCCTCCTCCCAGTCCATGGATACTTCTGCAGGGGAGAGCTGTTCCTCCTCCCAGTCCATGGATACTTCTGCAGGGGAGAGCTGTTCCTCCTCCCAGTCCATGGATACTTCTGCAGGGGAGAGTTGTTCCTCCTCCCAGTCCATGGATACTTCTGCAGGGGAGAGCTGTTCCTCCTCCCAGTCCCCATGGATACTTCTGCAGGGGAGAGCTGTTCCTCCTCCCAGTCCATGGATACTTCTGCAGGGGAGAGCTGTTCCTCCTCCCAGTCCATGGATACTTCTGCAGGGGAGAGCTGTTCCTCCTCCCAGTCCATGGATACTTCTGCAGGGGAGAGTTGTTCCTCCTCCCAGTCCATGGATACTTCTGTCCAGGGGAGAGCTGTTCCTCCTCCCAGTCCATGGATACTTCTGCAGGGGAGAGCTGTTCCTCCTCCCAGTCCATGGATACTTCTGCAGGGGAGAGCTGTTCCTCCTCCCAGTCCATGGATACTTCTGCAGGGGAGAGCTGTTCCTCCTCCCAGTCCATGGATACTTCTGCAGGGGAGAGCTGTTCCTCCTCCCAGTCCATGGATACTTCTGCAGGGGAGAGCTGTTCCTCCTCCCAGTCCATGGATACTTCTGCAGGGGAGAGCTGTTCCTCCTCCCAGTCCATGGATACTTCTGCAGGGGAGAGCTGTTCCTCCTCCCAGTCCATGGATACTTCTGCAGGGGAGAGCTGTTCCTCCTCCCAGTCCATGGATACTTCCCTCCATGGATACTTCAGGGGAGAGCTGTTCCTCCTCCCAGTCCATGGATACTTCTGCAGGGGAGAGCTGTTCCTCCTCCCAGTCCATGGATAGCTGTTCCTCTCCCAGTCCATGGGGGAGGGGAGCTGTTCCTCCTCCCAGTCCATGGATACTTCTGCAGGGGAGAGCTGTTCCTCCTCCCAGTCCATGGATACTTCTGCAGGGGAGAGCTGTTCCTCCTCCCAGTCCATGGATACTTCTGCAGGGAGAGCTGTTCCTCCTCCCAGTCCATGGATACTTCTGCAGGGGAGAGTTGTTCCTCCTCCCAGTCCATGGATACTCCTCCCAGTCCATGGATACTTCTGGAGGGGAGAGCTGTTCCTCCTCCCAGTCCATGGATACTTCTGTCCATGGGGAGAGCTGTTCCTCCCCTCCCAGTCCATGGATACTTCTGGAGGGGAGAGCTGTTCCTCCTCCCAGTCCATGGATACTTCGGGAGGGGAGAGCTGTTCCTCCTCCCAGTCCATGGATACTTCTGCAGGGGAGAGCTGTTCCTCCTCCCAGTCCATGGATACTTCTGCAGGGGAGAGCTGTTCCTCCTCCCAGTCCATGGATACTTCTGCAGGGGAGAGCTGTTCCTCCTCCCAGTCCATGGATACTTCTGCAGGGAGAGCTGTTCCTCCTCCCAGTCCATGGATACTTCTGCAGGGGAGAGCTGTTCCTCCTCCCAGTCCATGGATACTTCTGCAGGGGAGAGCTGTTCCTCCTCCCAGTCCATGGATACTTCTGCAGGGGAGAGCTGTTCCTCCTCCCAGTCCATGGATACTTCTGCAGGGGAGAGCTGTTCCTCCTCCCAGTCCATGGATACTTCTGCAGGGATGGAGCAGGGGAGAGCTGTTCCTCCTCCCAGTCCATGGATACTTCTGCAGGGGAGAGCTGTTCCTCCTCCCAGTCCATGGATACTTCTGCAGGGGAGAGCTGTTCCTCCTCCCAGTCCATGGATACTTCTGCAGGGGAGAGCTGTTCCTCCTCCCAGTCCATGGATACTTCTGCAGGGGAGAGTTGTTCCTCCTCCCAGTCCATGGATACTTCTGCAGGGGAGAGCTGTTCCTCCTCCCAGTCCATGGATACTTCTGCAGGGGAGAGCTGTTCCTCCTCCCAGTCCATGGATACTTCTGCAGGGGAGAGCTGTTCCTCCTCCCAGTCCATGGATACTTCTGCAGGGGAGAGCTGTTCCTCCTCCCAGCTGTTCCTCCTCCCAGTCCTCCCAGTCCATGGATACTTCTGCAGGGGAGAGCTGTTCCTCCTCCCAGTCCATGGATACTTCTGCAGGGGAGAGCTGTTCCTCCTCCCAGTCCATGGATACTTCTGCAGGGGAGAGCTGTTCCTCCTCCCAGTCCATGGATACTTCTCCATGGAGGGGAGAGCTGTTCCTCCTCCCAGTCCATGGATACTTCTGCAGGGGAGAGCTGTTCCTCCTCCCAGTCCATGGATACTTCTGCAGGGGAGAGCTGTTCCTCCTCCCAGTCCATGGATACTTCTGCAGGGGAGAGCTGTTCCTCCTCCCAGTCCATGGATACTGTTCAGGGGAGAGCTCCTCCCAGTCCATGGATACTTCTGCAGGGGAGAGCTGTTCCTCCTCCCAGTCCATGGATACTTCTGCAGGGGAGAGCTGTTCCTCCTCCCAGTCCATGGATACTTCTGCAGGGGAGAGCTGTTCCTCCTCCCAGGCCATGGATACTTCTGCAGGGGAGAGCTGTTCCTCCTCCCAGTCCATGGATACTTCTGCAGGGGAGAGCTGTTCCTCCTCATGGATACTTCTGCAGGGAGAGCTGTTTCCTCCCAGTCCATGGATACTTCTGCAGGGGAGAGCTGTTCCTCCTCCCAGTACATGGATACTTCTGCAGGGGAGAGTTCCTGTTCCTCCTCCCAGTCCATGGATACTTCTGCAGGGGAGAGCTGTTCCTCCTCCCAGTCCATGGATACTTCTGCAGGGGAGAGCTGTTCCTCCTCCCAGTCCATGGATACTTCTGCAGGGGAGAGCTGTTCCTCCTCCCAGTCCATGGATACTTCTGCAGGGGAGAGCTGTTCCTCCTCCCAGTCCATGGATACTTCTGCAGGGGAGAGCTGTTCCTCCTCCCAGTCCATGGATACTTCTGCAGGGGAGAGTCCATGGATACTTCTGCAGGGAGAGCTGTTCCTCCTCCCAGTCCATGGATACTTCTGCAGGGGAGAGCTGTTCCTCCTCCCAGTCCATGGATACTTCTGCAGGGGAGAGCTGTTCCTCCTCCCAGTCCATGGATACTTCTGCATGGATACTTCTGGGGGAGCTGTTCCTCCTCCCAGTCCATGGATACTTCTGCAGGGGAGAGCTGTTCCTCCTCCCAGTCCATGGATACTTCTGCAGGGGAGAGCTGTTCCTCCTCCCAGTCCATGGATACTTCTGCAGGGGAGAGCTGTTCCTCCTCCCAGTCCATGGATACTTCTGCAGGGAGAGCTGTTCCTCCTCCCAGTCCATGGATACTTCTGCAGGGGAGAGCTGTTCCTCCTCCCAGTACATGGATACTTCTGCAGGGGAGAGCTGTTCCTCCCCCAGGCCATGGATACTTCTGAGCTGTTCCTCCTCCCAGTCCATGGATACTTCTGCAGGGGAGAGCTGTTCCTCCTCCCAGTCCATGGATACTTCTGCAGGGGAGAGCTGTTCCTCCTCCCAGTCCATGGATACTTCTGCAGGGGAGAGCTGTTCCTCCTCCCAGTCCATGGATACTTCTGCAGGGGAGAGCTGTTCCTCCTCCCAGTCCATGGATACTTCTGCAGGGGGAGAGCTGTTCCTCCTCCCAGTCCATGGATACTTCTGCAGGGGAGAGCTGTTCCTCCTCCCAGTCCATGGATACTTCTGCAGGGGAGAGCTGTTCCTCCTCCCAGTCCATGGATACTTCTGCAGGGGAGAGCTGTTCCTCCTCCCAGTCCATGGATACTTCTGCAGGGGAGAGCTGTTCCTCCTCCCAGTCCATGGATACTTCTGCAGGGGAGAGCTGTTCCTCCTCCCAGTCCATGGATACTGTTCCTCCTCCCAGTCCAGGGGAGAGTTGTTCCTCCTCCCAGTCCATGGATACTTCTGCAGGGGATAGTTGTTCCTCCTCCCAGTCCATGGATACTTCTGCAGGGGAGAGCTGTTCCTCCTCCCAGTCCATGGATACTTCTGCAGGGGAGAGTTGTTCCTCCTCCCAGTCCATGGATACTTCTGCAGGGGAGAGCTGTTCCTCCCCCAGTCCATGGATACTTCTGCAGGGGAGAGCTGTTCCTCCCCCAGGCCATGGATACTTCTGCAGGGAGAGCTGTTTCTCCTCCCAGTACATGGATACTTCTGCAGGGGAGAGCTGTTCCTCCCCCAGGCCATGGATACTTCTGCAGGGGAGAGCTGTTCCTCCTCCCAGTCCATGGATACTTCTGCAGGGGAGAGCTGTTCCTCCCCCAGGCCATGGATACTTCTGCAGGGGAGAGCTGTTCCTCCTCCCAGTCCATGGATACTTCTGCAGGGGAGAGCTGTTCCACCTCCCAGTCCATGGATACTTCTGCAGGGGAGAGCTGTTCCTCCTCCCAGTCCATGGATACTTCTGCAGGGGAGAGCTGTTCCTCCTCCCAGTCCATGGATACTTCTGCAGGGGAGAGCTGTTCCTCCTCCCAGTCCATGGATACTTCTGCAGGGGAGAGCTGTTCCTCCTCCCAGTCCATGGATACTTCTGCAGGGGAGAGCATGTTTCTCCTCCTCCCAGTCCATGGATACTTCTGCAGGGGAGAGCTGTTCCTCCTCCCAGTCCATGGATACTTCTGCAGGGGAGAGCTGTTCCTCCTCCCAGTCCATGGATACTTCTGCAGGGGAGAACTGTTCCTCCTCCCAGTCCATGGATACTTCTGCAGGGGAGAGCTGTTCCTCCTCCCAGTCCATGGATACTTCTGCAGGGGAGAGCTGTTCCTCCTCCCAGTCCATGGATACTTCTGCAGGGGAGAGTTGTTCCTCCTCCCAGTCCATGGATACTTCTGCAGGGGAGAGCTGTTCCTCCTCCCAGTCCATGGATACTTCTGCAGGGGAGAGCTGTTCCTCCTCCCAGTCCATGGATACTTCTGCAGGGGAGAGCTGTTCCTCCTCCCAGTCCATGGATACTTCTGCAGGGGAGAGCTGTTCCTCCTCCCAGTACATGGATACTTCTGCAGGGGAGAGCTGTTTCTCCTCCCAGTACATGGATACTTCTGCAGGGGAGAGCTGTTCCTCCCCCAGGCCATGGATACTTCTGCAGGGGAGAGCTGTTCCTCCTCCCAGTCCATGGATACTTCTGCATTGGAGAGCTGTTCCTCCCCCAGGCCATGGATACTTCTGCAGGGGAGAGCTGTTCCTCCTCCCAGTCCATGGATACTTCTGCAGGGGAGAGCTGTTCCACCTCCCAGTCCATGGATACTTCTGCAGGGGAGAGCTGTTCCTCCTCCCAGTCCATGGATACTTCTGCAGGGGAGAGCTGTTCCTCCTCCCAGTCCATGGATACTTCTGCAGGGGAGAGCTGTTCCTCCTCCCAGTACATGGATACTTCAGGAGGGGAGAGCTGTTCCTCCTCCCAGTACATGGATACTTCTGCAGGGGAGAGCTGTTTCTCCTCCCAGTACATGGATACTTCTGCAGGGGAGAGCTGTTCCTCCCCCAGGCCATGGATACTTCTGCAGGGGAGAGCTGTTCCTCCTCCCAGTCCATGGATACTTCTGCAGGGGAGAGCTGTTCCTCCCCCAGGCCATGGATACTTCTGCAGGGGAGAGCTGTTCCTCCTCCCAGTCCATGGATACTTCTGCAGGGGAGAGCTGTTCCACCTCCCAGTCCATGGATACTTCTGCAGGGGAGAGCTGTTCCTCCTCCCAGTACATGGATACTTCTGCAGGGGAGAGTTGTTCCTCCTCCCAGTCCATGGATACTTCTGCAGGGGAGAGCTGTTCCTCCTCCCAGTCCATGGATACTTCTGCAGGGGAGAGTTGTTCCTCCTCCCAGTCCATGGATACTTCTGCAGGGGAGAGCTGTTCCTCCTCCCAGTCCATGGATACTTCTGCAGGGGAGAGCTGTTCCTCCTCCCAGTCCATGGATACTTCTGCAGGGGAGAACTGTTCCTCCTCCCAGTCCATGGATACTTCCATGGATACTTCTGCAGGGGAGAGCTGTTCCTCCTCCCAGTCCATGGATACTTCGGCAGGGGAGAGTTGTTCCTCCTCCCAGTCCATGGATACTTCTGCAGGGAGAGTTGTTCCTCCTCCCAGTCCATGGATACTTCGGCAGGGGAGAGCTGTTCCTCCTCCCAGTACATGGATACTTCTGCAGGGGAGAGCTGTTCCTCCTCCCAGTCCATGGATACTTCTGCAGGGGAGAGCTGTTCCTCCTCCCAGTACATGGATACTTCTGCAGGGGAGAGCTGTTCCTCCTCCCAGTACATGGATACTTCTGCAGGGGAGAGCTGTTCCTCCTCCCAGTACATGGATACTTCTGCAGGGGAGAGCTGTTCCTCCTCCCAGTACATGGATACTTCTGCAGGGGAGAGCTGTTCCTCCTCCCAGTACATGGATACTTCTGCAGGGGAGAGCTGTTCCTCCTCCCAGTCCATGGATACTTCTGCAGGGGAGAGCTGTTCCTCCTCCCAGTCCATGGATACTTCTGCAGGGGAGAGCTGTTCCTCCTCCCAGTACATGGATACTTCTGCAGGGGAGAGTTGTTCCACCTCCCAGTCCATGGATACTTCTGCAGGGGAGAGTTGTTCCTCCTCCCAGTCCATGGATACTTCTGCAGGGGAGAGTTGTTCCACCTCCCAGTACATGGATACTTCTGCAGGGGAGAGCTGTTCCTCCTCCCAGTACATGGATACTTCTGCAGGGGAGAGTTTTTCCACCTCCCAGTCCATGGATACTTCTGCAGGGGAGAGTTGTTCCTCCTCCCAGTCCATGGATACTTCTGCAGGGGAGAGCTGTTCCTCCTCCCAGTCCATGGATACTTCTGCAGGGGAGAGCTGTTTCTCCTCCCAGTACATGGATACTTCTGCAGGGGAGAGCTGTTCCTCCCCCAGGCCATGGATACTTCTGCAGGGGAGAGCTGTTCCTCCTCCCAGTCCATGGATACTTCTGCAGGGGAGAGCTGTTCCTCCCCCAGGCCATGGATACTTCTGCAGGGGAGAGCTGTTCCTCCTCCCAGTCCATGGATACTTCTGCAGGGGAGAGCTGTTCCACCTCCCAGTCCATGGATACTTCTGCAGGGGAGAGCTGTTCCTCCTCCCAGTACATGGATACTTCTGCAGGGGAGAGTTGTTCCTCCTCCCAGTCCATGGATACTTCTGCAGGGGAGAGCTGTTCCTCCTCCCAGTCCATGGATACTTCTGCAGGGGAGAGTTGTTCCTCCTCCCAGTCCATGGATACTTCTGCAGGGGAGAGCTGTTCCTCCTCCCAGTCCATGGATACTTCTGCAGGGGAGAGCTGTTCCTCCTCCCAGTCCATGGATACTTCTGCAGGGGAGAACTGTTCCTCCTCCCAGTCCATGGATACTTCCATGGATACTTCTGCAGGGGAGAGCTGTTCCTCCTCCCAGTCCATGGATACTTCGGCAGGGGAGAGTTGTTCCTCCTCCCAGTCCATGGATACTTCTGCAGGGGAGAGTTGTTCCTCCTCCCAGTCCATGGATACTTCGGCAGGGGAGAGCTGTTCCTCCTCCCAGTACATGGATACTTCTGCAGGGGAGAGCTGTTCCTCCTCCCAGTCCATGGATACTTCTGCAGGGGAGAGCTGTTCCTCCTCCCAGTACATGGATACTTCTGCAGGGGAGAGCTGTTCCTCCTCCCAGTACATGGATACTTCTGCAGGGGAGAGCTGTTCCTCCTCCCAGTACATGGATACTTCTGCAGGGGAGAGCTGTTCCTCCTCCCAGTACATGGATACTTCTGCAGGGGAGAGCTGTTCCTCCTCCCAGTACATGGATACTTCTGCAGGGGAGAGCTGTTCCTCCTCCCAGTCCATGGATACTTCTGCAGGGGAGAGCTGTTCCTCCTCCCAGTCCATGGATACTTCTGCAGGGGAGAGCTGTTCCTCCTCCCAGTACATGGATACTTCTGCAGGGGAGAGTTGTTCCACCTCCCAGTCCATGGATACTTCTGCAGGGGAGAGTTGTTCCTCCTCCCAGTCCATGGATACTTCTGCAGGGGAGAGTTGTTCCACCTCCCAGTACATGGATACTTCTGCAGGGGAGAGTTTTTCCACCTCCCAGTCCATGGATACTTCTGCAGGGGAGAGTTGTTCCTCCTCCCAGTCCATGGATACTTCTGCAGGGGAGAGCTGTTCCTCCTCCCAGTCCATGGATACTTCTGCAGGGGAGAACTGTTCCTCCTCCCAGTCCATGGATACTTCTGCAGGGGAGAGCTGTTCCTCCTCCCAGTCCATGGATACTTCTGCAGGGGAGAGCTGTTCCTCCTCCCAGTCCATGGATACTTCTGCAGGGGAGAGCTGTTCCTCCTCCCAGTCCATGGATACTTCTGCAGGGGAGAGCTGTTCCTCCTCCCAGTCCATGGATACTTCTGCAGGGGAGAACTGTTCCTCCTCCCAGTCCATGGATACTTCTGCAGGGGAGAGCTGTTCCTCCTCCCAGTCCATGGATACTTCTGCAGGGGAGAGCTGTTCCTCCTCCCAGTCCATGGATACTTCTGCAGGGGAGAGTTGTTCCTCCTCCCAGTCCATGGATACTTCGGCAGGGGAGAGCTGTTCCTCCTCCCAGTCCATCGATACTTCTGCAGGGGAGAGCTGTTCCTCCTCCCAGTCCATGGATACTTCTGCAGGGGAGAGTTGTTCCTCCTCCCAGTCCATGGATACTTCTGCAGGGGAGAGTTGTTCCTCCTCCCAGTCCATGGATACTTCTGCAGGGGAGAGTTGTTCCTCCTCCCAGTCCATGGATACTTCGGGAGGGGAGAGCTGTTCCTCCTCCCAGTCCATGGATACTTCGGGAGGGAGAGCTGTTCCTCCTCCCAGTCCATGGATACTTCTGAGGGGCTGTTCCTCCTCCCAGTCCATGGATACTTCGGGAGGGGAGAGCTGTTCCTCCTCCCAGTCCATGGATACTTCGGGAGGGGAGAGCTGTTCCTCCTCCCAGTCCATGGATACTTCTGCAGGGGAGAGCTGTTCCTCCTCCCAGTCCATGGATACTTCTGCAGGGGAGAGCTGTTCCTCCTCCCAGTCCATGGATACTTCTGCAGGGGAGAGCTGTTCCTCCTCCCAGTCCATGGATACTTCGGGAGGGGAGAGCTGTTCCTCCTCCCAGTCCATGGATACTTCTGCAGGGGAGAGCTGTTCCTCCTCCCAGTCCATGGATACTTCTGCAGGGGAGAGCTGTTCCTCCTCCCAGTCCATGGATACTTTGGGAGGGGAGAGCTGTTCCTCCTCCCAGTCCATGGATACTTCTGCAGGGGAGAGCTGTTCCTCCTCCCAGTCCATGGATACTTCGGGAGGGGAGAGTTGTTCCTCCTCCTAGTCCATGGATACTTCTGCAGGGGAGAGCTGTTCCTCCTCCCAGTCCATGGATACTTCTGCAGGGGAGAGCTGTTCCTCCTCCCAGTCCATGGATTCTTCGGGAGAGGAGAGCTGTTCCTCCTCCCAGTCCATGGATACTTCGGGAGGGGAGAGCTGTTCCTCCTCCCAGTCCATGGATACTTCTGCAGGGGAGAGCTGTTCCTCCTCCCAGTCCATGGATACTTCTGCAGGGGAGAGTTGTTCCTCCTCCCAGTCCATGGATACTTCCGGAGGGGAGAGCTGTTCCTCCTCCCAGTCCATGGATACTTCAGGAGGTGAGAGCTGTTCCTCCTCCCAGTCCATGGATACTTTGGGAGGGGAGAGCTGTTCCTCCTCCCAGTCCATGGATACTTCGGGAGGGGAGAGCTGTTCCTCCTCCCAGTACATGGATACTTCGGCAGGGGAGAGTTGTTCCTCCTCCCAGTCCATGGATACTTCTGCAGGGGAGAGCTGTTCCTCCTCCCAGTCCATGGATACTTCTGCAGGGGAGAGCTGTTCCTCCTCCCAGTCCATGGATACTTCTGCAGGGGAGAGTTGTTCCTCCTCCCAGTCCATGGATACTTCTGCAGGGGATAGTTGTTCCTCCTCCCAGTCCATGGATACTTCTGCAGGGGAGAGCTGTTCCTCCTCCCAGTCCATGGATACTTCTGCAGGGGAGAGTTGTTCCTCCTCCCAGTCCATGGATACTTCTGCAGGGGAGAGCTGTTCCTCCCCCAGTCCATGGATACTTCTGCAGGGGAGAGCTGTTCCTCCTCCCAGTCCATGGATACTTCTGCAGGGGAGAGCTGTTCCTCCTCCCAGTACATGGATACTTCTGCAGGGGAGAGCTGTTCCTCCTCCCAGTCCATGGATACTTCTGCAGGGGAGAGCTGTTCCTCCTCCCAGTCCATGGATACTTCTGCAGGGGAGAGTTGTTCCTCCTCCCAGTCCATGGATACTTCTGCAGGGGAGAGCTGTTCCTCCTCCCAGTCCATGGATACTTCTGCAGGGGAGAGCTGTTCCTCCTCCCAATTTCATGGATACTTCTGCTGGGGAGAGCTGTTCCTCCTCCCAGTCCATGGATACTTCTGCAGGGGAGAGCTGTTCCTCCTCCCAGTCCATGGATACTTCTGCAGGGGAGAGCTGTTCCTCCTCCCAGTCCATGGATACTTCTGCAGGGGAGAGCTGTTCCTCCCCCAGGCCATGGATACTTCTGCAGGGGAGAGCTGTTTCTCCTCCCAGTACATGGATACTTCTGCAGGGGAGAGCTGTTCCACCTCCCAGTCCATGGATACTTCTGCAGGGGAGAGCTGTTCCTCCTCCCAGTCCATGGATACTTCGGGAGGGGAGAGCTGTTCCTCCTCCCAGTCCATGGATACTTCGGCAGGGGAGAGCTGTTCCTCCTCCCAGTCCATGGATTCTTCGGGAGAGGAGAGCTGTTCCTCCTCCCAGTCCATGGATACTTCTGCAGGGGAGAGTTGTTCCTCCTCCCAGTCCATGGATACTTCTGCAGGGGAGAGCTGTTCCTCCCCCAGTCCATGGATACTTCTGCAGGGGAGAGCTGTTCCTCCTCCCAGTCCATGGATACTTCTGCATGGATACTTCTGGGGAGAGCTGTTCCTCCTCCCAGTCCATGGATACTTCTGCAGGGGAGAGCTGTTCCTCCTCCCAGTCCATGGATACTTCGGCAGGGGAGAGCTGTTCCTCCTCCCAGTCCATGGATACTTCTGCAGGGGAGAGCTGTTCCTCCTCCCAGTCCATGGATACTTCTGCAGGGGAGAGCTGTTCCTCCTCCCAGTCCATGGATACTTCTGCAGGGGAGAGCTGTTCCTCCTCCCAGTCCATGGATACTTCTGCAGGGGAGAGCTGTTCCTCCTCCCAAGTCCATGGATACTTCTGCAGGGGAGAGCTGTTCCTCCTCCCAGTCCATGGATACTTCTGCAGGGAGAGCTGTTCCTCCTCCCAGTCCATGGATACTTCTGCAGGGGAGAGCTGTTCCTCCTCCCAGTCCATGGACTTCTGCAGGGGAGAGCTGTTCCTCCTCCCAGGCCATGGATACTTCTGCAGGGGAGAGCTGTTTCTCCTCCCAGTACATGGGGCAGGGGAGAGCTGTTCCTCCTCCCAGTCCATGGATACTTCTGCAGGGGAGAGCTGTTCCTCCTCCCAGTACATGGATACTTCTGCAGGGGAGAGTTGTTCCTCCTCCCAGTCCATGGATACTTCTGCAGGGGAGAGTTGTTCCTCCTCCCAGTCCATGGATACTTCTGCAGGGGAGAGTTGTTCCTCCTCCCAGTCCATGGATACTTCTGCAGGGGAGAGCTGTTCCTCCTCCCAGTCCATGGATACTTCTGCAGGGGAGAGTTGTTCCTCCTCCCAGTCCATGGATACTTCTGCAGGGGAGAGCTGTTCCTCCCCCAGTCCATGGATACTTCTGCAGGGGAGAGCTGTTCCTCCTCCCAGTCCATGGATACTTCTGCAGGGGAGAGCTGTTCCTCCTCCCAGTACATGGATACTTCTGCAGGGGAGAGCTGTTCCTCCTCCCAGTACATGGATACTTCGGCAGGGGAGAGCTGTTCCTCCCCCCAGTCCATGGATACTTCTGCAGGGGAGAGCTGTTCCTCCTCCCAGTCCATGGATACTTCTGCAGGGGAGAGTTGTTCCTCCTCCCAGTCCATGGATACTTCTGCAGGGGAGAGCTGTTCCTCCTCCCAGTCCATGGATACTTCTGCAGGGGAGAGCTGTTCCTCCTCCAAATTTCATGGATACTTCTGCTGGGGAGAGCTGTTCCTCCTCCCAGTCCATGGATACTTCTGCAGGGGAGAGCTGTTCCTCCTCCCAGTCCATGGATACTTCTGCAGGGGAGAGCTGTTCCTCCTCCCAGTCCATGGATACTTCTGCAGGGGAGAGCTGTTCCTCCCCCAGGCCATGGATACTTCTGCAGGGGAGAGCTGTTTCTCCTCCCAGTACATGGATACTTCTGCAGGGGAGAGCTGTTCCACCTCCCAGTCCATGGATACTTCTGCAGGGGAGAGCTGTTCCTCCTCCCAGTACATGGATACTTCTGCAGGGGAGAGTTGTTCCTCCTCCCAGTCCATGGATACTTCTGCATGGGAGAGTTGTTCCTCCTCCCAGTCCATGGATACTTCTGCAGGGGAGAGTTGTTCCTCCTCCCAGTCCATGGATACTTCTGCAGGGGAGAGCTGTTCCTCCTCCCAGTCCATGGATACTTATGCAGGGGAGAGCTGTTCCTCCTCCCAGTCCATGGATACTTCTGCAGGGGAGAGCTTCACATACTGTCAAGATTACAGGCTCAAGGTCTAGCTCCTGCTGTGAGTTCATGAATTCCACAACTCTTCTTGAAGAACTAAATCATTATTTCTGAACTCTCACCATGGGCAGAATATTACAGGGGAACAAAATGTGTTTACTTCAAGCAACAATAGAGAGCCCATGCTCAGAGATAGAAACAAGAAGCCAAGCCACTGGAGGTACTCTGTGACTAGAAAAAAACTGAATGAAAGAGACGTGTACAGCACAGTCTGACCACACATACAAGCAGGCTAATGCTACAATATAGATCCCTTGGTTAGGGTCCAGGAGCATAATACATGGGTCTTCAAATTTAATCTACACTCACTATGCCCATTCAACAACAATCTCCAGATATTCTCTGATATTACAAACAGGCATATCTACACAGACATACACTACTGTACATGAAATGTTCTGCTTTTACAAAACGTGTTGCTGTTTTCAAATGAAACACAATACCTTGCTCTTGTTAGAGCTTTTAGAATTGAAATATTCTGCTCTTACAAAACGTGATGCTGTTTTCAAATGAAACACAATACCTTGCTCTTGTTATAGCTTTTAGAATTGAAATATTCTGCTCGAACCAGCCACCCTCGAAGCATCGTTACCCATCGCTCCACAAATGCCGCGGCCCTTGCAGAGCAAGGGGAACAACTACTTCAAGGTCTCAGAGCGAGTGACGTCACCGATTGAAACGCAATTAGCGCACACCCCGCTAACTAGCTAGCCATTTCACATGGGTCACAATAGAAATATGCCATTTCTGCCATTCATTGTTATGGATGAAAGATAAGTCTGTGGTAATAACGTTACTTCCACAGCAAATGGAACGAAACAATTACATTTACAGGCTGGCATTGTTCTGTGAAATAAACAAGTCTTGGCCTTTATAGATGTACTGTGCACTCACAGGCTGGCTTCTTTGTGCCATTGTCAGGTTCACTCTCTTACCTTAAATGAAACACTTTGTCTAAAACACTCTCTCTAAATTGAAATTCTTATCAATGTTCCTGCTGCTCTACTGAAAGATGAATAGATATTGGAGATTCTCATTTCCATGATTACTTGTTAACCCTCAATGAATTTGGTGTTGTGTTTGATGTTGTCAGTTGCCACAGTGGAAATTGCCACAGAGAAAGTTCAAGATAAAAGGTATTAAGGTCGCTCCGCATGTTTTTATGTGACAGTATAGAGAACTAGCATTTCCAGTAGTGTCCTCTCGCTACCCTTACTAACAGCTGATCTGTGAGTCAAAATGTGTTTTTGTCTTCTACTCGGGTGTAACTTTCGAAATCTGTCTAGTGATTATTCAGTTGATTTAATTGTCCTCCTTTAATGAAAATCTCTCCCAGCTCATTACCAGACTACACATTAGTTATACTTCAACAGAGACACAAAAACGTGCTAAGGCTGATGAAACAGTCAAAATGGAAAAGAAAAGCCTTAGGGACTTGTGGGTTTATTTGTATTACTAATGTACTACAACTACAGCTACATATAGATGTGCTTTCTATTACCGTAAGCTGCCACCCACATTCAGAACCAAAACAAGATACTGTACCTGATCATAGGGACATAACTTCAGATGCTTGCAGGTATAACTGACAAATATGAATTGATGTCAATGGAAGAATTACTCGAGTTAAGCATACAGTACATATTTCAATTTAGGACTCTGACCTAACGCAGATCTAGAGGTACTGTGTATGTCATGGCATGTGTCCCTACATGTCCAGTGTGCTCTTAGATAGAGAGCACTGTATGTGAATATTGCTCTGAACGCTTCAGAATAGATAACCAGGGGATAGACATGGACTTAGAGGTGACATGGGGTGATCCTCAGTATTTTATAGCAGCTTTAAAAACAAAGTGGCGGATGCAGAGATGTCGTCAAGATACTTTTGATTGAGCTGAAGGAATGATTTGTTTTTGACAGAAGAGTACTCATCAGAGAACAAACAGCTGGTGGTATGGATGCTTGTGCTTGGCAGGTAATGGATTCAACGCCTGGGAAACTAAATGGAGACACTCACTAAAATCACATGACAGTCTTAAAATACATTTCTACCCTACTTTTAAAAAATGAGTTATATTGAGAATTGTTACCATGGTTTGAAAATCAAATCTGGTTGAAAGAACAGCTATGTAGAGAACAAAGGCATATTCCTGATTATGTTACTTCACATTCACAGTCAAGGACATCTGAGTGCATCCAGCGTCATGCTGCCTCTTATTGGCCGACTCAGACTCAACCTTGCACTCTGTTGCTACCCACCTTCTAGCAGCCATTATCGGGTGGGGTAATGACAGACATAAAAGTTGTGACAAACACGGCTCCATGTGGCCATGTTTTGACAGACCTGTGATCCATGGAGCAAAAAGCCTGAATGTTGAAGTAGGAGGGAAGGACTGAAGTAGCGATGGAGCGATGCCGCTGGGCATCCCTGATATTTCTTTATTCACCTATAGTGAGGCTACAGCCAGATGCTTGTTCAGTTGGAGAGGAGGTAGAGAGGTGGTAGAGAGAGGAAGTGGAGGTACAGCCCTCTCAGAGTCTGACACAGCGCCTCCAGCTCCCTCCTTGATTGCCTGACATTCTTTATCAACAGTCAAGTATTTATGTTTCCTTGGCAACAGCTTCCCGCTGATACAAAGAATCAGACCTCACCTTGAAAGTTTAGAGAGAGGCTGGCAGTCTCTTCTGTTTTCTGACGCATGCAACTGCAACCTTCGCTTGCCTAGGGAAGTCTGAAGTTGTCATGTCCAATCTTATGTAAGGTGCTTCCCTTACTGTTCTTCCTCCTCATTTAGATCATAATCTACTCTGTTTCTTTTGCTTATTACTTCTGATGGCAGTTGTATGCCTCTGCTTGTATACAGATTAGGTTCACAGTCTCCCAGGGGGAAGGACAGGGTCTAACTGGGAGGCCTGAAACTACATCATGATAGACTTTGAAGAGGTCTGTATGTCTATAGTCTTGGCTGTATCCTTGCCATCAGTATTGTTGGGCCTCTGATGTACTGTGAAGAATGTTTTGGGGACATGTATATTTTAGTAATTTGTCAGACTCTCTTATCCATAGCGACTCATAGTCGCTCATATTCACATTTTCATAATGGTCCCCCGTGGGAATCAAACAAACAACCCTGACATTGCAAGCGCCATGCTCAACCAGCTGAGCTACACGGGACTACAAAACAAGATACTGTACCTGATATCCACAGGCCAGACTGTTCCAATACACACAGGCCAGGCTGTTCCAATACCCACAGGCCAGACTGTTCCAATACCCACAGGCCAGGCTGTTTCAATACCCACAGGCCAGACTGTTCCAATACCCACAGGCCAGACTGTTCCTATATCCACAGGCCAGACTGTTTCAATACCCACAGGCCAGACTGTTCCAATAACCACAGGCCAGACTGTTCCAATACGCACAGGCCAGATTGTTTCAATGCCCACAGGCCAGACTGTTTCAATACCCACAGGCCAGACTGTTTCAATACCCACAGGCCAGACTGTTTCAATACCCACAAGCCAGACTGTTCCAATACCCACAGGCCAGACTGTTTCAATACCCACAGGCCAGACTGTTCCTATACCCACAGGCCAGACTGTTTCAATACCCACAGGCCAGACTGTTCCAATAACCACAGGCCAGACTGTTCCAAAATCATCAAATCAAATCAAATTTATTTATATAGCCCTTTGTACATCAGCTGATATCTCAAAGTGCTGTACAGAAACCCAGCCTAAAACCCCAAACAGCAAACAATGCAGGTGTAAAAGCACGGTGGCTAGGAAAAACTCCCTAGAAAGGCCAAAACCTAGGAAGAAACCTAGAGAGGAACCGGGCTATGTGGGGTGGCCATTCCTCTTCTGGCTGTGCCGGGTAGAGATTATAACAGAACATGACCAAGATGTTCAAATGTTCATAAATGACCAGCATGGTCAAATAATAATAAGGCAGAACAGTTGAAACTGGAGCAGCAGCACAGTCAGGTGGACTGGGGACAGCAAGGAGCCATCATGTCAGGTAGTCCTGGGGCACGGTCCTAGGGCTCAGGTCCTCCGAGAGAGAGAAAGAAAGAGAGAATTAGAGAGAGCATATGTGGGGTGGCCAGTCCTCTTCTGGCTGTGCCGGGTGGAGATTATAACAGAACGTGGCCAAGATGTTCAAATGTTCATAAATGACCAGCATGGTTGAATAATAGTAAGGCAGAACAGTTGAAACTGGAGCAGGAGCATGGCCAGGTGGACTGGGGACAGCAAGGAGTCCTCATGTCAGGTAGTCCTGGGACATGGTCCTAGGGCCCAGGCCAGTTGAAACTGGAGCAGCAGCATGGCCAGGTGGACTGGGGACAGCAAGGAGTCATCATGTCAGGTAGTCCTGGGGCATGGTCCTAGGGCTCAGGTCCTCCGAGAGAGAGAAAGAAAGAGAGAAGGAGAGAATTAGAGAACGCACACTTAGATTCACACAGGACACCTGAATAGGACAGGAGAAGTACTCCAGATAAACAAACTGACCCTAGCCCCCGACACATAAACTACTGCAGCATAAATACTGGAGGCTGAGACAGGAGGGGTCAGGAGACACTGTGGCCCCATCCGAGGACACCCCGGACAGGGCCAAACAGGAAGGATATAACCCCACCCACTTTGCCAAAGCACAGCCCCCACACCACTAGAGGGAAATCTTCAACCACCAACTTACCATCCTGAGACAAGGCCGAGTATAGCCCACAAAGATCTCCGACACGGTACAACCCAAGGGGGGAACCCAGACAGGCCGACCACAACAGTGAATCAACCCACCCAGGTGACGCACCCCCAGGGACGGCACGAGAGAGCCCCAGCAAGCCAGTGACTCAGCCCCCGTAACAGGGTTAGAGGCAAAGAATCCCAGTGAAAAGAGGGGAACCGGCCAGGCAGAGACAGCAAGGGCGGTTCGTTGCTCCAGAGCCTTTCCGTTCACCTTCCCACTCCTGGGCCAGACTACACTCAATCATATGACCCACTGAAGAGATGAGTCTTCAGTAAAGACTTAAAGGTTGAGACCGAGTTTGCGTCTCTGACATGGGTAGGCAGACCGTTCCATAAAAATGGAGCTCTATAGGAGAAAGCCCTGCCTCCAGCTGTTTGCTTAGAAATTCTAGGGACAATTAGGAGGCCTGCGTCTTGTGACCGTAGCGTACGTGTAGATATGTACGGCAGGACCAAATCAGAGAGGTAGGTAGGAGCAAGCCCATGTAATGCTTTGTAGGTTAGCAGTAAAACCTTGAAATCAGCCCTTGCTTTGACAGGAAGCCAGTGTAGAGAGGCTAGCACTGGAGTAATATGATCAAATTTTTTGGTTCTAGTCAGGATTCTAGCAGCCGTATTTAGCACTAACTGGAGTTTATTTAGTGCTTTATCCGGGTAGCCGGAAAATAGAGCATTGCAGTAGTCTAACCTAGAAGTGACAAAAGCATGGATTAATTTTTCTGCATCATTTTTGGACAGAAAGTTTCTGATTTTTGCAATGTTACGTAGATGGAAAAAAGCTGTCCTCGAAATGGTCTTGATATGTTCTTCAAAAGAGAGATCAGGGTCCAGAGTAACGCCGAGGTCCTTCACAGTTTTATTTGAGACGACTGTACAACCATTAAGATTAATTGTCAGATTCAACAGAAGATCTCTTTGTTTCTTGGGACCTAGAACAAGCATCTCTGTTTTGTCCGAGTTTAATAGTAGAAAGTTTGCAGCCATCCACTTCCTTATGTCTGAAACACATGCTTCTAGCGAGGGCAATTTTGGGGCTTCACCATGTTTCATTGAAATGTACAGCTGTGTGTCATCCGCATAGCAGTGAAAGTTTACATTATGTTTTCGAATAACATCCCCAAGAGGTAAAATATATAGTGAAAACAATAGTGGTCCTAAAACAGAACCTTGAGGAACACCGAAATGTACAGTTGATTTGTCAGAGGACAAACCATTCACAGAGACAAACTGATATCTTTCCGACAGATAAGACCTAAACCAGGCCAGAACATGTCCAATACGCACAGGCCAGATTGTTTCAATGCCCACAGGCCAGACTGTTTCAATACCCACAGGCCAGACTGTTTCAATACCCACAGGCCAGACTGTTTCAATACCCACAAGCCAGATTGTTCCAATACCCACAGGCCAGAATGTTTCAATACCCACAGGCCAGACTGTTCCAATACCCACAGGCCAGACTGTTCCAATACCCACAGGCCAGACTGTTCCAATACACACAGGCCAGACTGTTCCAATACCCACAGGCCAGACTGTTCCAATACCCACAGGCCAGGCTGTTTCAATACCCACAGGTCAGACTGTTCCAATACCCACAGGCCAGACTGTTCCTATACCCACAGGCCAGACTGTTTCAATACCCACAGGCCAGACTGTTCCAATAACCACAGGCCAGACTGTTCCAATACGCACAGGCCAGATTGTTTCAATACCCACAGGCCAGACTGTTTCAATACCCACAGGCCAGACTGTTTCAATACCCACAGGCCAGACTGTTTCAATACCCACAAGCCAGACTGTTCCAATACCCACAGGCCATACTGTTTAAATACCCACAGGCCAGACTGTTCCAATACCCACAGGCCAGACTGTTCCAATACCCACAAGCCAGACAGTTCCATTACCCACAGGCCAGACTGTTCCAATACCCACAGGCCAGGCTGTTTCAATACCCACAGGCCAGAATGTTCCAATACCCACAGGCCAGACTGTTCCTATACCCACATGCCAGACTGTTTCAATACCCACAGGCCAGACTGTTCCAATAACCACAGGCCAGACTGTTCCAATACCCACAGGCCAGATTGTTTCAATACCCACAGGCCAGACTGTTTCAATACCCATAGGCCAGACTGTTTCAATAACCACAGGCCAGACTGTTCCAATACCCACAGGCCAGACTGTTTCAATACCCACAGGCCAGACTGTTCCAATACCCACAGGCCAGACTGTTCCAATACCCACAGGCCAGACTGTTCCAATACCCACAGGCCAGACTGGACTCATGCACTTTAGAGCTGCAAATGGAGCTATGCTACTTTAACCTGAGCTATGCATGTGCATAGCATCAACCAGATGTCTCCCATCCTGTCCTTCATTTCATAAACATGTTCTCAAGGTGTAAATGTAACTACCAGTGTGAGTATAAATGGGTATAACAAAACACACGCTCTATACAGCACAAATCAAATATGCTGTGCTAAAGTGATACTTGCCAGATTGTTAGGAATCAACCTCAATAATTTGAGTCATTGTATGGGTATAAATAACATATTATTGCAACAGATTTGACAAAAATAATTTGGACTTGTCCCACATTATTTGACACAAGGCTTTTCAGTACATCCTGTACAATAAATGTAGACGTCATACTCTTGGATAAAGAATACAGCAATGTCTTATCCTTGTCCCAAAATAATTTGAGACATTATGCCTTTCAATACATATTATAGAATTACACTTCATACCCTTTGAAAAAGGATATCCTGCCTGATAGTACCACGGTAACGATTTGTAGAATATTCCTCCTTACATGTTCCTAGTCATATGTTTGTAGTCCCTCACCATCTATTTCACCAGAGCACAGTTCATTTCAGTTTACTTCACCCCTAGGTACATGTAACATGAACCCCATTCGGCAAACAGCAAGAGACAGTCTGTGCCAGCCTTAATATCACAAAAGTCTTTTGAGATGTCCGAAAGATGACAGCAGTTTCATGGTGTGAATAATGTACCTTTCCACAATCTAAAATATGTTTGATTTCATCATGGAAAGGTGTTAGAGGGGATACCTGTGTGTTACAATATGCAGTATTGATTTTTAAAATGATGAATGGTTTTCAGGGGACACAGGGAAATCATCTAAATGTGTGGTGTCGTCCTCTCTGCGCTCAGGATGCTCCATACCTCTGATGCTGCCACGTGGCCTCTCAATTATTCACATTGGAAAGGTTAGCGCATGTCAAACATTATCAGGAAAAGTGACCTCACTATTGCCAAAAGAAGACAAACTCAGAGGTAGCTTAGAGGTCTAGCTGATTATCATGGGTCAGAAGCTTTTTAGTATTCACTTGAACAGACAGCCAAATGTGTTCATCCACATTTCAGCTACACTCATGCTCATGGCATCACTCAAGATGAGATGGAGACTTTCCATAAATAAGCATTTGCATAAATGAGTTATGTTTTGGGTTAGGTTTACTAAGGAACTACATGTTTGTAAAAAGGTTTAAATGCAGACACTCATCCCCATGTAAAACCAAGGCTTATTTGCCAACAAAGCACATTTCTCAAATTAGCTACTGTCAGGAAAATAAAACGCTCTGTGTTTTAACCACTGATTTGCAAATAATTCCCTCCAAAGCCAAGTCCAAAATGCCAAGGTCATTGTCCTGGTTATTTGCCATTCACCACCCCCAACTCAATGTGTAATTGCATAGATATAAGAGAGAGATAAACATAGGAATTTGGATCAGGGTCACATTGTAATTAGTGAATGTTCCTAATTATAATAGCTGCTTTGATTTGAACTAATAAGGGTTGGTAAGTATTAGTACTCAGCATCTTTTGTTAGTCAATCAACCATGGTGTTAGACTGTAGGCCTATTTGTATAGATACTGTAACCCATCATTTCCTATGCACATGTAACGATTCTCGTTGGTGGAAGGAGAGGAGGACCAAAATGCAGCGTGGTAAGTGTTTGTCATAATTTAATAGAAAAACTGAACACTACACAAAATAACAAAGAGAAAACAAAACAGTTCTGCCAGGTGAACAGACACTAAACAGAAATTAAACACCCACAACCAAAATGGGGGAAACAGGCTACCTAAGTATGATTCTCAATCAGAGACAATGAACGACACCTGCCTCCGATTGAGAACCATACTAGGCCAAACACATAGAAATATAACATAGAAAAAAGAACATAGACTACCCACCCCAACTCACGCCCTGACCAACCTAAAAGAAAGACCAAAAAAAGGAACTAAGGTCAGAACGTGACAGTACCCTCGCCGCCGACCTCGGACTGGGGACCCTTGCAGCGGGCCCCTTGACAGGCGGGAGACTCCGGCAGCACCGGAGTGAAGGGCGACTCCGGCAGCGTCGGAGTGAAGGGCGGCTCCTGACTGACGGGCGGCTCTGGCAGCTCCGGACAGGAGGGAGACTCTGGCAGCTCCGGACAGGAGGGAGACTCTGGCAGCTCCGGACAGGAGGGAGACTCTGGCAGCTCCGGACAGGAGAGAGACCCTGGCAGCTCCGGACAGGAGGGTGACTCTGGCAGCTCCGGACAGGAGGGAGAACTTGGAGGGAGGAGACGGAGAGACAGCCTGGTGCGTGGGGCTGCCACAGGACCCACCAGGCTGGGGAGACCTACAGGAGGCCTGGTGCGTGGAGGAGGCACCGGATGGACCGGGCTGTGGGGGAGCACTGGAGCTCTGGTGCGCAGCCTTGGCACCACTCCTCCAGGCTGGATGACCACTTTAGCCCGGACCCTCCAGAGTGCAGGCACAGGTTGAACCGAGCTGTGGGTGAGCACTGGAGATCTGGTGCATACTACTCGCACATCTCCCTTAGGCTCAATGCCCACATTCGCCCAGCACGGGCGGAGCGCAGGCATAGGACGTACTGCACCCTCCCAGCACCCCGGAGACACAGCACGCAGAGCCGGCACAGGATACCCTGGGCCGAAACGGCGTACCGAAGACCAGACACGCTGAGCACAACACGCCCTGGCTGGATGCCCACTCTCACATGGCACTTGCGGGGGGCTGGCCTATAGCGCTCTGGGCTATGAGCGCGTACTGGCGACACCGTGCGCTCCACCGCATAACACGGTGCTTGACCAGTACAATGCTGCTTTCGGTAAGCAGACTCTGCCACACTCTCAGTGTGCCTCCCCACCCCAAAAATTTGGGGCTGTCTCTTGTGCCTGTCGCACTGCCATGCTACCTCCTCATATCGCCGCCGCTCAGCTTTCGCTGCCTCCAGTTCTTCCTTGGGGCGGCGTTATTCCCCAGCCTGTGCCCAGGGTCCCTCCAAAATCTCCTTCCAAGTCCAGGAGTCCAGAACACTCTGCTCCAGGTTACCACGCTGCTTGGTCCTTTTTTGGTGGGTGTTTTTATAACGATTCTCGTTGGTGGAAGGAGAGGAGGACCAAAACGCAGCGTGGTACGTGTTCGTCATAATTTACTGGAAAGCTGAACACTACACAAAATAACAACGAAGAGAAAACGAAACAGTTCTGCCAGGTGAACAGACACTAAACAGAAATTAAACACCCACAACCAAAATGGGGAAAACAGGCTACCTAAGTATGATTCTCAATCAGAGACAACGAACGACACCTGCATCTGATTGAGAACCATACTAGGCCAAACACATAGAAATATAATAACATAGAAAAAATAACATAGACTACCCACCCCAACTCACGCCCTGACCAACCTAACACAAAGACATAAAAAAGGAACTAAGGTCAGAACATGACAGCACATTTACATACAATTGTTTGGATAAACTGGATAAGAGAAATTTTTGTTTCACCTCATCTCGAAGTTGGTGGGGGTTGATATATCTATTATTAGAGATAGTACCCACTGAGCACAGATGTCAATTCAACATCTATTCCACTTTGGTTCAACGCAATTTCATTAAAATGACGTGGAAACAACTTTGATTCAACCTGTGTGTGCCCAGTGGGTAGGCTGGGGCTCTTTGAGGTTCCAGCTCTGCAGTGCCTGGCTGTTGAAAAGCTCTTTGTTTGAAAAGTGGTGGCGGAGGGATGGTGGTGAGAAGCTCACGGGTTACAGGAGAAGAGTCACTGTCAGGGCCAGGATAAGCCAACGCCCTTCTGTCACTAGTAGACGGGATTCCCATTCGAGGAGAGATTTGTCAAGGCGTCATTGATTTGGTGCTGTGGTTCAGAGGGTGACATGCAGAACATGCTGAAACAAGCATCTCTACAGCCCCACAGAGCAACACTAATATTTCATCCTGAACTCTTTCCAATAGCGATTTAACACCACAAAACATGAACACACTTGATTTAAGACGGTTAAAAAATGCAATTACAATTATTGATAGTCAACATCCCTTATCTGTTTATAGTCCACCAATGTGTATTAATAAAGCTATCCCTTATTTGACACAGTGTGATTTACTAGCCAGTGATGATTGATGTTATGCTACATTTAGTTTCTGCCCAATAAAAATGCATTACTGAGGGAGTGTGCCAAGAACTTCAAGGTGCTCTTGATTTTTTAATTAGGTAAACAGCGTGAAATATGAAAGAACTCAAGTCTTTGTATACCAACAAAAAGTGGGATAAAACTGTATGTTCTTGACAACATGAACATTTTCTTCACCAAGCTGAAAAAAAGAAAATGTATGAACAAAAAGCAAGCATGAAACACAAACCTATTGACAGAATCCATTTCCTGTTGCAGTGCTCTTCAGCTTATCAAATTGTTGGATCACAGTAGATTCAGAGTTTTCTCTCCTCATGCACCAAAACAGAAAATAACCATGACTCCAGTTCTAGTGTTTGTCCTCGCATTGTGTTCTATTTCCTGTGCGGGGGAAAGAATGCAGAGGTGTGTTCTGTCTCAGTTGAGGATTATTAAATGGCTTCAACTGAGAAGAAAAGGCATTTAGGAAGTCACAGAAGGAAATGTCTTCATCGCTCAGCAGATTATCATGTTCAAATTGAATGTATTTTCATTCCAATTGTAAACAAAGCACTTATGCATATAATTTAAAATGGGGAGCTTCTAGAGTTCTGATATTCAAAAGATGATCAACTAGATGATAGATGTGCCTAACAGAGCATTAGTTGTTTTATTAGCAAACTCAGCTGCATGTATTATTACATACAGCATCTAGCTGGAACATTGTTCCATGTCTGCATTTCCCAAGAATGATTATTTTTCACAGCTAACAAACCTGTACATGAAAACAATACATCTAACAATGAAACAAGACGTTATGTTTTTCAGAGACATTCCTAGCCATTGTAAATATATTGCAATCGCACTCCATCAATTTAGAAGAAGGCTCCCGGTGAAGTCCACAATTAGTATACATATGCAGAACAGGGCTCCGGGCAGCCGAGCGGAAATGGAGGAAAACTCGCCTCCCTGCGGACCTGGCATCCTTTCACTCCCTCCTCTCTACATTTTCCTCCTCTGTCTCTGCTGCTAAAGCCACTTTCTACCACTCTAAATTCCAAGCATCTGCCTCTAACCCTAGGAAGCTCTTTGCCACCTTCTCCTCCCTCCTGAATCCCCCCCCCCTCCTCCCTCTCTGCAGATGACTTCGTCAACCATTTTGAAAAGAAGGTCGACGACATCCGATCCTCGTTTGCTAAGTCAAACGACACCGCTGGTTCTGCTCACACTGCCCTACCCTGTGCTCTGACCTCTTTCTCCCCTCTCTCTCCAGATGAAATCTCACGTCTTGTGACGGCCGGCCGCCCAACAACCTGCCCGCTTGACCCTATCCCCTCCTCTCTTCTCCAGACCATTTCCGGAGATCTTCTCCCTTACCTCACCTCGCTCATCAACTCATCCCTGACCGCTGGCTACGTCCCTTCCGTCTTCAAGAGAGCGAGAGTTGCACCCCTTCTGAAAAAACCTACACTCGATCCCTCCGATGTCAACAACTACAGACCAGTATCCCTTCTTTCTTTTCTCTCCAAAACTCTTGAACGTGCCGTCCTTGGCCAGCTCTCCCACTATCTCTCTCAGAATGACCTTCTTGATCCAAATCAGTCAGGTTTCAAGACTAGTCATTCAACTGAGACTGCTCTTCTCTGTATCACGGAGGCGCTCCGCACTGCTAAAGCTAACTCTCTCTCCTCTGCTCTCATCCTTCTAGACCTATCGGCTGCCTTCGATACTGTGAACCATCAGATCCTCCTCTCCACCCTCTCCGAGTTGGGCATCTCCGGCACGGCCCACGCTTGGATTGCGTCCTACCTGACAGGTCGCTCCTACCAGGTGGCGTGGCGAGAATCTGTCTCCTCACCACGCGCTCTCACCACTGGTGTCCCCCAGGGCTCTGTTCTAGGCCCTCTCCTATTCTCGCTATACACCAAGTCACTTGGCTCTGTCATAACCTCACATGGTCTCTCCTATCATTGCTATGCAGACGACACACAATTAATCTTCTCCTTTCCCCCTTCTGATGACCAGGTGGCGAATCGCATCTCTGCATGTCTGGCAGACATATCAGTGTGGATGACGGATCACCACCTCAAGCTGAACCTCGGCAAGACGGAGCTGCTCTTCCTCCCGGGGAAGGACTGCCCATTCCATGATCTCGCCATCACGGTTGACAACTCCATTGTGTCCTCCTCCCAGAGCGCTAAGAACCTTGGCGTGATCCTGGACAACACCCTGTCGTTCTCAACTAACATCAAGGCGGTGGCCCGTTCCTGTAGGTTCATGCTCTACAACATCCGCAGAGTACGACCCTGCCTCACACAGGAAGTGGCGCAGGTCCTAATCCAGGCACTTGTCATCTCCCGTCTGGATTACTGCAACTCGCTGTTGGCTGGGCTCCCTGCCTGTGCCATTAAACCCCTACAACTCATCCAGAACGCCGCAGCCCGTCTGGTGTTCAACCTTCCCAAGTTCTCTCACGTCACCCCGCTCCTCCGCTCTCTCCACTGGCTTCCAGTTGAAGCTCGCATCCGCTACAAGACCATGGTGCTTGCCTACGGAGCTGTGAGGGGAACGGCACCTCAGTACCTCCAGGCTCTGATCAGGCCCTACACCCAAACAAGGGCACTGCGTTCATCCACCTCTGGCCTGCTCGCCTCCCTACCACTGAGGAAGTACAGTTCCCGCTCAGCCCAGTCAAAACTGTTCGCTGCTCTGGCCCCCCAATGGTGGAACAAACTCCCTCACGACGCCAGGACAGCGGAGTCAATCACCACCTTCCGGAGACACCTGAAACCCCACCTCTTTAAGGAATACCTAGGATAGGATAAGTAATCCCTCTCACCCCCCCCCTTAAGATTTAGATGCACTATTGTAAAGTGACTGTTCCACTGGATGTCATAAGGTGAATGCACCAATTTGTAAGTCGCTCTGGATAAGAGCGTCTGCTAAATGACTTAAATGTAAATGTAAATGATATGCATGAGAAGGGCAATTAAATATGAATATGTGGACAATTAAAATAAATTGCACTAATTGCATCCATCATCAATCCTCTCTTAGCTCTTTATGAAGAGCTATATTAACAATGGATGTATATGCTCAGCTCAGTTGCAGGCCAATAGTGGTCTAAGAATTTTTTTCATTGGCACTTGAGCACTCTAATACACATTCCTTTATCATGTGAGAATTAGAATGACAATTTTGAACACTGATGACATGACTATTTTATTTCCTGCTGTGTGCAGGCAGAACTCACTCCTCTATTGCCTATTAGTGGATCCATGCACCTGTACCATTCAGCAAAATAGACTGAGCATGACAAACCATATCTGCTAACCCAGAATGGATTCCTTTGAATGGCCCGCTGTTATCGTAAACAAATGTTTACAGCAACACCATTATCTTCCTAAGGAAATGTAGTTGGATTTGTTGAGTCGTTATGTGAAAATCATCAAATCTAAATAATTGTTGAGGGCCTGCAGAGCTGCCAGCATGGAGGAGATCAGCTCTTCACTCCCCATCTTCTTATGCCGTAGCAGTTCAAACAGGCATGGTAATTTCAGCACCTCAGACAGCAACTGGGAGATTCAGCACCACGGACAGCAGCCAGTTAATGGCCAAGCAGGGCTTTGAGGATGAAAGAGGAGGAGCAGATTGTAGAGCTTAATGAAACACACCTGGAGCTCATCAAGGCTGACCTTTATCAACTGTCTTAGTGTCTCCGCCCTGAATGGGAATAATTTGGCTGAAATGAACATGTGTGTCCTGTGTGTTAATGTATCCTCATTGTGTTAATGTGTCCTATTAGATACTATTAGATACTGACAGTCCAAACCAGTCAGACTATGGACAGGAAGGCTCCTTGAAAATATGTTGACCTATGAGCAACTCAATCTGCCCCTCACTTTTATGAGCTGGTGATGTAGAACATTTTTCAACTTCTTTTTTAAATGTATTTCTAATTTATTTTTCGTAAATCTAAATGAATTACCCTGTGAGGGGTGCGTCATGCACCAGCAGCGCTGTGGATTTCATGCCTTAAGGCTGCAGGTCCAATACCTCATCGGACCCTGTTATCACAGAGGACATTAATCCCCTGAACTTCACTGCCTCAACTCTCGCCTCCGACAAATGAGGGAATGGCTGATAAGGATGTGATGTCCTTAGAGAATCCTGTTTCCTTCCTTCACTGTGAGGTCTTGCTGCCATTTGCACACACCAATAGCTTGGCCCTGACCTTTCCTGTGAATGTGGTTGTCTGTGTCACTTCTCTTAAATGTCACTGAGTATCTGCTTCCATCCTGCATCCTGACAGCAGCCAGCCAAAGGAAGGTGTTTTCCATTAGCTCTAACTTTCAGACCGGTGGTGCAGCCAGAAAGACAAGTAGGTATCACAGCTGTCAGAAAAACTGTGGAACCTCTTCCTACACACATACACTTTACAGTTTCCACTTCCACTTTTAGTTTAAAGTCGTAAACATCACACCATGTCTGAAATAAACCCCAGTTCACAAAATATAGTTAAAATATATGTGGGGGAAACATGAGGGAGCAAAACAGGGTATAAGAAACACATTTCTGTAAATTAAAAACCCATCTAAACCGAAGCCTAGTTTGTCGGTGTGCCTTTTCCTCTGATGTTAGTGTGATTGCAGTGTCCAGGAAGGACTGATGGAGTGGCTTTGTCCAGGAAGGTGAAATTGAATCTCTTGTGCCTTGACTCAGGAATTGCCTTGCAGCACTCCAGCTAGTAGTTACCACTTCACACTCCACAGGTCAGCCAAATTGCTCGGCACCCAGTGTAAGTTAGTATAGCCTATAAAAAGAAATAACCATAAAGACGGGAAGCTATTGATACACAGCATTGTAATGCTTATGTAAAAGAATAATATATTCACTCAAATACTCTCCTGTGTTTTCTGTGCCTGTGGAGGCCCTGTGCCAATTGTTCTATCCAGATCTCTGCTATAATATGGGTTAATTTTCCACTCAGAGAGACCTGACTTACACAAAACACTACAGGTCCATTTTAGCCCTTAACCTATCAAGTGCCTGCTGCTGGGCCATCAAGTGGAGAACAATCTGCAGTCCCCAGTGTAAGTGTAGTAGCATAAATCAAATACAAGAAAATGTTCCTCAATATGAGTTGTCCCACTTCATTTTGGTTTGCGATATTGAACCTTATTTCCTATATCAGTAGGTGTCTCTGGTGGTACACTCCTGGAGAGGGATATATGGTCAGTTTCTTCAGCATCTCTGAGAGGTCTGAGCTGGGGAGTTCCTTGCCTTCTAATCCAGGGCCCAGAGGGAGAAAGACAGGAATGAACCAGACAGAGTGTGGCACACTGAATGGATACTAAAGTGGACTCAAATGTGGGGGCACAAAAACTGTTAACAGCCCAGACACTTGGTTCAGTGCAGCATGTCATAGTTCTGTACCCACGGCTGCATTTTTATTTCCCAGTGGCCTCAATTTGTCAGAAGGGATTGTGTAAGTGTCAGGAGTGAGGTAGCCCAGCAATGTGACAGAATCCCTGGATAAACAGCTGCAATGAAACTATTCTCATACCCACCCTCCTCTACTTAGAAGAGAATAATCAGTGTCAAACATTGCATAGTCTACCCCTTTCCCTCCCCGTCTCCGGCTCTGGCTACATCTGCTCCAGGGTGTTCGTGTGTCATGTCCAGCATGTAAATAGAAAACAACATTTCCATCTGTCTGGTAAACTAACAGGGTTAGTCATCCCCTCAGATCACAAATACAGGCGGGGGGTTTTCCAGATGAGTTCAGATGGTATCTCCTGATTTGTGTTTTGCATGCTGAATAGTCTGGAACTATACCTCAGAATTCATTCATTTAAATTTAAATGTATTAATGTATCCCTGCTTAAAAATATCTGGGCATCTGGATAATTGGCGGTCTGTCTTTAAAAAGCGTATTGATGAGTTAATGAAGACTAAAAATAGGCTTCTTATATAATAGAAATACAGTGCATTCAGAAAGGATTCAGACTCATGACTTTTTCCACATTTTGTTAGGTTACAGCCTCATTCTAAAATGGATTAAATAAAAAGCAATCTACACACAATACCCCATTATCGAAAACAGGCTTCTAGAACTCATTGCGGGGCGGCAGGGTAGCCTAGTGGTTAGAGCGTTGGACTAGTAACCGGAAGGTTGTGAGTTCAAACCCCCGAGTTGACAAGGTACAAATCTGTCGTTCTGCCCCTGAACAGGCAGTTAACCCACTGATCCCAGGCCGTCATTGAAAATAAGAATGTGTTCTTAACTAACTTGCCTGGTTAAATAAAGGTTAAATAAAGGTAAAAAAATTAAAAATTAAAAATTGCAAATGTATCAAAAATAAAAAACAGAAATAACTTATTTACATAAGTATTCAGACGCTTTGCTATGAGATTTGAAATTGAGCTCAGGTGCATCCTGCTTCCATTGATCATGACATGATTATACAACTTCATTCGAGTCTACCTGTGGTAAATGAAATTGATTGGACATGATTTAGAAAGGCACACACCTGTCTATATAAGGTCCCACAGTAGACAGTGCATGTCAGAGCAAAAACCAAGCCATGAGGTTGAAGGAATTGTCCGTACAGTTCTGAGACAGAATTGTGTTGAGACACAGATCTGGAGAAGGGTTCCAAAAAATGTCTGCAGCATTTAAGGCCCCCAAGAACACAGTGGCCTCCATCATTCTTAAATGGAAGAAGTTTGGAACCATCATGACTCTACCTAGAGCTGGCCGCCTGGCCACACTGAGCAATCTTGGGAGAAGGGCCTTGGTCATGGAAGTGACCAATAAACTGATGGTCACTCTGACAGAGCTCCAGAGTTCCTCTGTGGAGATGGGAGAGCCTTCCAGAAGGACAACCATCTCTGAGGCACTCCACCAATCAGGCCTTTATGGTAGAGTGGCCAGACGGAAGCCACTCCTCAGTAAAAGGCACATAACATCCCTCTTGGAGTGTGCCAAAAGGCAACTAAAAAACTCTCAGACCATGAGAAACAAGATTCTCTGGTCTGGTGAAGCCAAGATTGACACTTTGGCCTGAATGCCAAGCGTCACATCTGGAGGAAACCTGGCACCATCACTACGGTGAAGCATGGTGGTGGCAGCATCATGCTGTGGGGATGTTTTTCAGCGGGAGGGACTCGGAGAAAAGTCTGGATCGAGGGAAAGATGAACAGAGAAAAGTACAGAGAGATCCTTGATGAAAACCTGATCTAGAGCGCTCAGGACCTCAGACTGGGTTGAAGGTACACCTTCCAACAGGACAACGACCTAAAGCACACAGCAAAGATAAAGCAGGAGAGGCTTCAGGGCAAGTCTTTGAGTGTCCTTTAGTGGCCCAGCCAGAGCCTGGACTTCAACCCGATCAAACATCTCTGGAGAGACATGAAAATAGCTGTGCAGCAACCCTCCCCATCCAACCTGACAGAGCTTGAGAGAATCTGCAGAGAAGAATGGGAGAAACTCCCCAAATACAGGTGTGCCAAGCTTGTAGCGTCATACCCCAAAATGCTCAAGGCTGTAATTGCTGCCAAAGGTGTTTAAAGGGTCTGAATACTTATGTAAATGTAACATTTCAGTTTTTTATTGTTAATACATTTTCAAACATTTCAACCTGTTTTTGCTTTGTCATTATGGGGTATTGTGTGTAGATAGACGAGGGGGAAAAAAACAATTGAATCTATTTTAGAGTAAGGCGGTAACGTAAACAATGTGGGAAACGTCAAGGGGTCTGAATACTTTCCAAATGAACTGTAGATCCTACCTCTCACTTAATAGTAGAAAGCAGGTCATTCAATCGATGTTCCTACCGGTCCTAGACCATGGCGACATCATCTACATGAATTTAGCTGCCACTTCATTAAAGCCGTTAGATGCAGTTCTAGATACCTCACTTCATTAAAGCCGTTAGATGCAGTTCTCCATACCTCACTTCATTAAAGCCGTTAGATGCAGTTCTCCATACCTCACTTCATTAAAGCCGTTGGATGCAGTTCTCCATACCTCACTTCATTAAAGACGTTAGATGCAGTTCTCCATACCTCACTTCATTAAAGCCGTTAGATGCAGTTCTCCATACCTCACTTCATTAAAGCCGTTAGATGCAGTTCTCCATACCTCACTTCATTAAAGCCGTTAGATGCAGTTCTCCATACCTCACTTGATTAAAGCCGTTAGATGCAGTTCTCCATACCTCACTTCATTAAAGCCGTTGGATGCAGTTCTCCATACCTCACTTCATTAAAGCCGTTGGATGCAGTTCTCCATACCTCACTTCATTAAAGCCGTTGGATGCAGTTCTCCATACCTCACTTCATTAAAGCCGTTAGATGCAGTTCTCCATACCTCACTTCATTAAAGCCGTTGGATGCAGTTCTCCATACCTCACTTCATTAAAGCCGTTGGATGCAGTTCTCCATACCTCACTTCATTAAAGCCGTTGGATGCAGTTCTCCATACCTCACTTCATTAAAGCCGTTGGATGCAGTTCTCCATACCTCACTTCATTAAAGCCGTTGGATGCAGTTCTCCATACCTCACTTCATTAAAGCCGTTGGATGCAGTTCTCCATACCTCACTTCATTAAAGCCGTTGGATGCAGTTCTCCATACCTCACTTCATTAAAGCCGTTGGATGCAGTTCTCCATACCTCACTTCATTAAAGCCGTTGGATGCAGTTCTCCATACCTCACTTAATTTCATTACAGAAGAAAGGTTCAAAACACATCACTGCATCATCCTTTACCAGAAAAAACACAGGGCCTCTTTGAAGTCACATAGATGACAAATACAGGCCTTGCATATCAAATGGCAATTTCACAGAAAATGATTTCATTGGAATGCTTATAGAAAGCCACATTCTGAGTCCTGCTTGCATCCAACAATGTGCGTGTGTCTATATTCAGAGCTGCAATAATACATTATGCTGATAAGTAGTTTATTCTAAAAGGTAACGGAATGCTTTTGATGTTGCTTTGATGTTCAACGCGTTGCTATGAAATCAAGTAGGTGAGATAAATTGGTCAACAAAGTACAAGCTGCCAATAGAATCACACAATCAAATGCGAGAGAAAGCAAAGAATGAAAACAGATTGCACTACTATATTTGATCACATAATCATACTGTATGACATGACATCTCTAGATGGACAATTCCTCAGGAGATGGCTTTGCTGTGGTGACATGAGAATGCCCAATGCAACCCATTACAACCCCATGTTAAATCTACTGAATGTCCTGTACAGTATATCGGTTGATTAGGAAATGTGTGAACAATAACTAAGAAGAGACAACTATGTGGTGAGAGATGACTGCACTGCAAAGAGGCAGGGATGACTGCATTGCAGATATGACAGTAGCTCTCTTTATACAGAAGTTATTATTCAAAGTAATCAGCCACCCTGCTGCAGGTAATCAATGCAGACAGGAGCATATGGCTATCCCTCTGATTTGTTTTCTGTCGGGATACAACCTGCATTACAAACCCACCACCAGTCAATGCTTGGCAGATACCTCACACACAAGTGATTGCTTTTGGGAGTCTGACACTTGTAATGACAAGCAGGAATCCATTTGATTCTGCTCATTTGAGAAAAGTTTAGGAGGCAAATGGTCATTTTCTCTCATCAAGAGAGAGGTAATTTTCAGTGTTGTGGAATCAAATCTATTTCTGATTACCCAGGCTGTGTTTAAGAGGAGTATCATGTTTCCATGGGACACTGCCAATGGTGCAGGTTTCTTAGACAGATTTTTCAAAAGTTACTGGCTGATTAAGTCAGGCTCCCTTTCCGAAAGTTGTTTGAACACCAATCTGGGTACTCTTTGCACTCTATGCTTACATACAGTGGTGGGAAAAGGACCCAATTGTCATACTTGAGTTAAAGTACAAATACTTTCATAGAACAATTGGGTCCCCGCTGAAAAAGTTTGAATGCCTCTGGTCTAGGGGATATCTGTGTGGCATGCCATACACTGCACCAACAGTTAGCAGTCTTGGTGGTCTTCCTGAACAGTAAGATGTATTATCATTAAGCAGCCTGACCCATGACGACCAACTCCGATGGGAGCTGACGTATAAACACTAAGCAAATAAAAACAAGACCTGACCGCTGTTTGCAGCCATTCTTACAGTGGTGGAAAAAGTACCCAATTGTCATACTTGAGTAAAAGCAAAGTTACTTTAATAGAAAATGACTCAAGTAAAAGTGAAAGTCACCCAGTAAAATACTACTTCAGTAAAAGTCTAAAAGTATTTGGTTTTAAATATACATAAGCATCAAAAGTAAAATTAATTACTCAAATATACTTAAGTATCAAAAGTAAAAGTGTAAATAATTTCACATTCCTTTTATTAAACAAACCAGACGACACAAATTGTAACATTACCTTTTTTTTATGGATAGCCAGGGGCACACTCCAAAACTCAGACATCATTTACAGATAGCCAGGGGCACACTCCAAAACTCAGACATCATTTACAGATAGCCAGGGGCACACTCCAAAACTCAGACATCATTTACAGATAGCCAGGGGCACACTCCAAAACTCAAACATCATTTACAAATGAAGCTTGTTTAGTGAGTCCACCAGATTAGAGGATAGTGTTTACCTGGGATGACCAGGGGTGTAGAGATGACCAGGGGTGTAGGGATGACCAAATCAAATCAAATGTATTTGTCACATACACATGGTTAGCAGATGTTAATGCGAGTGTAGCGAAATGCTTGTGCTTCTAGTTCCGACAATGCAGTAATAACCAACAAGTAATCTAACTAACAATTCCAAAACTACTACCTTATACACACAAGTGTAAGGGGATAAAGAATATGTACAAAAATATATATGAATGAGTGATGGTACAGAGCGACATAGGCAAGATACAGTAGATGGTATTGAGTACCGTATATACATATGAGATGAGTATGTAAACAAAGTGGCATAGTTAAAGTGGCTAGTGATACATCAAATCAAATCAAATCAAATTTATTTAT